>NC_089272.1:15868079-16072562 GCF_963678975.1 Dysidea avara
AAGAGTAACTGTACATGTTACTTAACTCCTTTCTCATGAATTCATCAGATACAGCCACCCACCTCCAATCTAAACTCTCCTTAGCAACTATATGTATGTATGTCAGTAAGTATGTAAATAAGTAACATAGGGTAATGTACAAGGCTGTTGGTGCATGTTACCTTCAGACCTTTGGTGTGTTTACACCGTAAAGTTTTAAACAAATAAATGTTTGTAAGGAAGATCCAGTTACTCTAATAGAGCAGTCAACCACTCTTAGATGAATAGTTTTTACAATTATTTTAATAATTGCAAAGAACTACTTAATTTATTACCAAAAATATACATAGTAAAATTATCAAAAATGATTCTATAAAATGTGAATATTTCTGGGGGGCAAGCCCTCACACCCCCACAAATAGCATCCACCACCCCTGCAATATACATGTCATACTAGAGAGTTAGCTATAACTATCTATCTGCATAAACATCTAGCTGTCAAAATGTCTTACAAGTTAGTACATATATGGCCTCAAATACAAATGCTGCATATAATAGGATTAACTGTAGTTATAGTCACAGTAGGTGGATCCTTTACTAATAAGGAAATGGTATAGTTTAGTTAAGGCAATGAAGCCTGCTTTTGTAATAGCAATAGTTAGTATTATATTGCAAAGTGACTCCAATGATTTATGTGTATGCCTGGCCTGCTAGAAAATCTTAGGTATGTAAAAATTATGAGAAATGATTAGAGAAAACATAGTATTGTATACAGGCGTCACTGTTATCAAGTTAACCAGTTACTGCTTTTGTATATACACATAGTGAAACATTATTATTTTCTGGCAACACTAAAAACACTGGTAATTAGCTATATCACTCCACAAAGTGTCTTCACAAATGTTGGAAAACTTAACAGAGAACATTATGGTGTTACTCAATTGTCAATAGTTACTATACATGTGTACAATTACAATATTAATACTTTTATCAAAAATGTAGAAAATGGACCACAAGCAGTGTTTGTGTGCATTAGTTCAAAACCACAAAGTCTTTAAGATACCTTACTATTTCTTAAAGAATGTTTAAGTGTAGCTTCTAAGCTAGTACAAATAAGGGTGTATTCCAAAAGTGTTGATATCTTGTGAAACCTTGTAGATGATGACTGGGGGATTATCACTCTGCTACATATTATCCTACAAGAGTCCATTAAAGAGATAATATACTAATAAACATACAAGTACACACCTGACTGAGTACTAATGTTGCTATTACTGTAACAGCACATGATTAGATGTACATTTATGTAAACAACTCACGTATGACTGAGTTATATACTAGCAGTGAAACCTACCTACGGAATGTAATATGGAAAGATAACAATGATCATACTTAGTACCAACCTGATGATGATGTTCTGCTTTTCCAGATCAGTTAATTTATGCTTTTGAGGAAGTGATTGGTGTTTTCATGTATAAAAATAAATAATAAAAATATTAATAAAGTAAAATAAAAGGTACCACTATTCCTATTGAGCATCTAGTACGTATCTTACAGTGTATATAGAGTTGTCTTGGTTAATATTTAACAATGATACCTGTGAATGACCACCTATCTAGCTGGATGGAAAGGTCACCTTGCTAACTTAAAATGAGATGCATATGCACTAATCCACTGGTTAATAAGCAGCTACTTGCATGTTAAGGCCAAGAAATCTGGTGATTAAACAGGTTTGACTGTCACAGTGCATTTGGGATTTAGTTCAACTAGCTATATATTTTCAGTGCGTTGATTTTAGGTGCTGTGCTACACTTTCAGTGCTGCACTTAAACTTCCCTAAGGCATTACAGCATTATAGAAAAGGAATTCTGGGCTGTATAAATAGTCATATAATTGTCACTTAGGAACCCACGCCAAAACAAGAAAGCCTGAGTTTCAGTGCTTTCCTTCCTTAATGGGTAAGAATCTCTATGACTATGTATAGGTATATATTTGTATATACTGTAAAGAGACTTCTTTTAGTGTACATTTTCAAAGATAGTGTAAGATACTAGCAGATGATCTGAGCTGGAATTATGTTAACAGTCAAGATAATGTTATTGTTGGTTTTTTGCTTCTATTTTAAATGCAACATCAATTAGACCTAGCTATAGCTATACCAGCAGTACCTCATACATTAAACCATTGATCAACATGGAATACAACCAGTACTATAACAATACCACGAACTGATTATAATGAATCATCATCTCAGACTAATGTTGATTGGGTTGCAGGTCCAGTTACTTTTATGATGTGTTTTTGTATTTTATGTTTTATGTTTCCACTTGTGCTATAGAGTTTTGTTGTTATCATAAAAATGAGAACAACATATGGTTAGGAACACTATGTTGTCCATGTTACACATTATATCGTATTCACAAGTTTGGATTTTATTGCTATGGTAACAATTAGGATTAGATGTTTAGGTACAACATGTTGTCCATGCTACACACTGGATAATGTAGTAATTGATTACAATCTCCTGGAGTTAGTCCACCCTGTTATGACTATATCGAATGTAATTTTACCACCATACAATTTTAGAATACATGATAGAGTGTCACATGAATAGACAGTCTACAAGGCAATCAAAGATTCAAAAAGATGCATACAGAATTTACCATAAACAAATTTACGTATCTTGTTATAATGGAGGTACTTGAAATGCAAAGTAGAAAACAGACTGAATTGTCCATGTGGTTATTTCAGAGCTTATAATCCTCCATGTAAACTAGTTTACCATACATCAAGACAATCTATTCTAAAGTTGTGTGGTTCTTCTGTGGCTTAATATGCCACATGAGTTAACTTTTGCAATGGGTATGACATTAACAGTCATTGCCAAACTGTACTGTGTGTATGAGCTATAGCTTGAGCCAAAATTTGTGTATTATCAACTAGTCCAAATGCCTGTTGATGCATCATGTTTATGAACATGCATCTTAAACATTGGTATAGCTAACTGCAGCTAACTGGTCTAAGTACATGTATGCTACTCAAATTGGACACATGCATAACACAGTACCATTTACTAATTCATTTGATATGTCTGTACATATTTAATACAAAATATAATTAGGAAAATTACGTGAGTACATTTCACTTCATATTCAAGTGTATGATATACCGTAAATGTACCATACTGGGGCCACTTGATGGCCATTTTGTTTTCAGCTCATATATAATTAGGTTTGGTGGGCACCCTTCTAATATTGATAAGTACACCATAGAGAACTTGTGTACCAAAAATGGTGCTTTTATCCACCCTGTAACAATAATTTTGCTAAGCTACCTCACTAAAAGCAATTTCTTTAAATTGTTATAGTATATAGGTGTATAGAAACATTGGCACGCAGAAGATATAGTAGCTACTAGAGATAAAGCAGGTGTGTATGAAATGTGAGAATGTTAAACATGGGAAAATTATTGGATATCATGAGGAAAAAGCAATGTATTCCCAATACGTGTATGTCTCTATATTAATTGGCACAGGAGAATGTACACAATTGGCCATGGAAAATATATAAAGTGTGATAAGCTGATGCATACCTACGTACATGACTAATGCTACTGTCTTATCATGGTGTAATAAGTTGAAAACATATTATGATTGCAGGACATAAAGAAAGTGGACTAAATATGGGCATAATAGTAGGTACACATTATATATGAGATCCAAAAGTAACTATATATGGCATGACAGTATTCTGCAATACTTACAAGTGAACACAAATTATGAGACTATGTGTCTTTATGAGTGTATAGAAGGATAATTACAAAGGAACCAGCTTGTAACATAATATGAAACTGTGGTTCTTTAGTTCTTGTTAGCACACAAAATCTGTCAGTTCGTTACTATATATGGCAAATCATCTCCTATAGCAACATGTCAATAAGAACCATACAGCAAGATGTACACTAAACATTGGTTGTGGAGACATGTACACTTGTATGGAGTTAGAACAACACATGATATTCAAGCTGAGCTGAACTTCCTTGAACATCAAGCACTCACAATCAAGGTACTTCATTTGGCTTCTTCAAAGATTTTGAGCTTGTATTGATATGTGACATGTATCAAAGCAGATGTGACGATAACATCACAATATAAAAGTGTTTATTATGTATCTTTTCAAGTTATCTTTTTATTATTGCAGTACATTATTACAGTAATTGTACAGAAATACTGTATGAATAGCTGATTAAAAATAGATTGTGTTGTTACTGCCCCTGCAGTTACAAGCATCTGTAGTACATTTTAAACATCTTGTCCTTTGATTGCCAGCCTGCAGCTGGTCCTAGGTTTGTGTAATGTTCCTTATACATACCTCCAGCATAATACGATTACCAAATACTACTGTAAGTACACATAAATTTCTATTGTTACAATTATTATTACAACTGGACCACTCAGCTCTTAGACAATCGGACAACCTCATAATGTGGAACAGCTGAATGTAGTGACCCTACTACATGCTTATAAGAATTATGGACAATATATTAGTATGTTTGATATATCACATATGTATAACTTTGAAATATATGCATATGTATTATCATAACACATGCAAGCTCTGTTACTTGATATACATAGCTAGCAACAAAAAATAGTGTATTATTGTTGTAATGTTGATATCTTGTGAACACATGCATAATAAATTTTTACTGTTAGTGTGTGCAAATAAAGAACTTTTTGACAATCTACTGTAGCAAAGTTGTGTTGAGTATCTGGAATGCACAGTTTCCTATGGCATTGTAAATACAATTTTATATTTCTTAACCAGCTACATACAGTAGATAGTGCATCAAGATCAAAGCACAGGCAAAATGTCAATGTCAGTAGCCTTTTTACAAGCACTCAATATGAAGTAGTGAAAATAGTGTGCTGAACACAGGTGATGTTAACTGATGTTACCATTATGATGTGAGGGTTATTTAGGAAATTACCATGTGACGACAGACATTAATTTTATACTTTGAGTATAGCTATTAAATTTGTAAAATTATCACCAATAAGTAGCATGATATACAAATGGTGTGTAAATGTTACATACCAGTCAGTACCTCACAAAACTGGCTAGAATATGTATACAATGCATAGATATTAGCATGTGGTATTAGCACTATATAAGCAGTGTTGTGGCTTAATGGTTGTTTACATGGTTTTGTGTGATTAGCACTTAGAATACTTGGTGGTTGTGATGGATGAGAAAGCCAAATAACTATTGCAGTTAGGTGGGTTATTGGTTGTGATGCTCTACATGTTGATAACCTTTATCCCTAATAAGGAAGATGAATGTACTGTACATTCAAGCAATCAAACATTCAATCACCATCACAGCTATTCTAATATGGTGGGGCTCATTAAGTCTTACCTCCACACACACACACACACACACACACACACACACACACACACACACACACACACACACACACACACACACACACACACACACACACACACACACACACACACACACACACACACACACACACACACACACACACACACACACACACACACACACACACACACACACACACACACACACACACACACACACACACACACACACACACACACACACACACACACACACACACACACACACACACACACACACACACACACACACACACACACACACACACATACACACAAACACACACACACAAAGTCTTTGGCTGCTGCTAGCAGTCAGACCTACCCAGTGAGTCAACACTGAGACACCTGTGTGCTACTCAGGTGCTAGGAGTCAGCACCAACAAATCCTCCTGATGCAGGACCAGTATCCTGCAGGAGGCTATACATTCTCACAGGCGAAGGTGTGGGCACCCAAAGTCCCACGTGGATCTTCACCAACCATGCGAGACATGGTCAGTAGTCATTTGCTTCCACAGCTGACGCCCAAGTTCACCAGGTCCCATTTATACATCTGGGTGGACTGGAGCAATATGTGTAAAGTTTCTTGCTCAAGGAAACAATAACAACACCAATATAACCAGGAATTGAACCTAGGACCTTTTGCCTTACTAGGCCGATGTCCGACCCCCTTGGCTATATGCACACACACACACACACAAACACACACACACACTGACACTGACACTGACACACACACACACTGACACTGACACTGACACTGACACACACAACACACCTGCAGCAATTACACACATTTTAAGCTTTATCCCATTAAATTCTGTGAAATTGTTGCAAAGTCAAGTAAAGTTTACATAATAATTAACACTGTATAATTATGATAAATCATGAAGTTTCTATCACCTATTAACGTAGTAAAGATGCTACTCTCCTCTATACATATACTTAAGGCTGACAGAAAAATTTCAGCTAAGTTAAAGAGTGGATACTGTATGTCTACAAATTAATTTTTGGAAATACATGTTCTGGGGGAGGGCACACTTGCACTCATCAAGCCCCCTACTCATAGTGATTCTCCCCCATTATATAAGCCTCTCACACTTAGACACTTTCTGTTTCCTTTATCATTATTAATGATGTCAGCTACACACTATTACGTAGGTATCCATGGCCAGTTTTTAAGGAGTATAGTACTATTATTCTAACAGCACAAGTTAACTACAGCCCTAGATAGGTATACCAAAAATAGATGCACTGCGTGTGTGCTGCAAACAAGTGCATTATGCTGTAGCACACTACAGCAACAGAGCTAATAAAATAGCTACCCATAGTCTGGTAGGACCATGAGTACATGCATGTATATACGTACTTAGAGTACAGCTTTTAAATCCAAAAGTAACCCTGACCATGCACAGTACCCACCTAAGTACACATGCAATTGATATGAGTTCAGAAAAACAGTCATAATAGAAACTATTACAAATATAGCTACGTAGCTAAATCTGCCATACATAATAACATAATGTATTTTACACATGTGCATTCAACTTTTGTCACAATCAATATAATAACAAAAGGGGATAACTAACTAACTAGTCCTTAGTAAAGCTAACATTGTAGGGATAACTATGTACAAAATCTTCACAGCTTTTAAACAGTCTTAACTCAGTTACAGTTTATTAGAATGTATGGCACTCTGGAAGAAGCTCCATTGGATCGGCTAGCAAACCTTGTGTCATATCCAGCCTGGTCTTCATTGGTAGCCCACAGAAGCAAACCATAATTGGGTTTTCCAGCTTTCCAGTCCTTTGCAGCTGAAGTCACATCAATTTCAACATATCCAGCTGGCCTATGGGCATAAATGTTTACACTTCCTGTGGGGCAATCATTAGCATCTGTGTCATCCAGGCCAAGGTACTGTTTACTCCATTTACTGTAATTGTTTCGCTTTGAGCTAGTGACCTGAGTTTCATTCCATGATTTCAGCACTCTGTGAGCTTGAATAGTACGAGTGATAAATGGAGCCACAGAGTCAGATAAACCATTGACCCTGAAAGACTGTGTATAGTATATATACATTTTAGCATAGTTGACAGTCTGGCAGCTGTTAGGAATATCATCGAATTGAATCAAGGTCCGCTTTTTAGGATAACCAGGATGGTAACTGACTATCAGAAATCCATAGTTATAGTTGTGATAGGGCAGCTCTAGCCAAGCATCTGCAACTGCCTTAAGCTGATATGTCACTCCAGGAACTCCAGCATCACCGGATGTCAAAAGGAACAGAAGAACAGCCAATTGCACTGCATACATAATACCCATTGCCTTAAACTGTAGCCTAGGTACTTTGTCACACTTAGGTAGTTATTCTATAGCTTGCAGTTAATGTGGTTCTACAAGATATAGTCACTCTTTTATATGCACCTTTTCTGATTGTCATACGCGGTAAGTATAACGGAAGTATGCAATTTTTTTTGGAACTGAAGGCAAATGTGCTAAATAATATTTTCCTGACAGCCTGCTGTATTACTAATGCAATTGACACAACTACAAATGTATGAAACAAAATCCTATGTGTAATATCTTAAATGTGTATAGCTAGCTACTAGCTACTTGTCTAGCTGCTGGTAGCTATACATGCGTAGCTAACGCATGTAGCTAGCGTCTGTCTACTATACGTAGTGGGATTTTGTTAGTCTCCCCAGACATGTGCCAGACCGATTTTCAGCTGTCATAGTAACAGCTAATGTAGTACAATGAAGTAACTCTAGAGAGTTTAACCGGTACAAGGGCGTAGTCAGTGTTTGGTTTAGGTCACGTGTGCGTATTTAATAACTAACACTTTGACCTCGCCTTACCACTACTACTACATCTCGAAAAATATCCTTGTGTTTGAGAATGGAAACTCCTGACGATTTACCAGGTTTGGTTTTGAACGGAATAACACCACTTAATTGTGAAGAACTGGGAAGAGGGGCTTACGGAAGAGTTTTTGCGGTTGACTATTGTGGAACGATCTGTGCAGCTAAAGAGATTCACTCCATTCTAGTTGAAGGGGTTGGGCGAGCACCAATGCAACGAACAATTGACTCGTTTATGAGGGAGTGTCACCAGTGTAGCAAATTACGTCATCCGAACGTCATACAGTTTCTTGGTGTTTATTATCCGTCGGTGGGAAGGATGCGCCTACCAGTAATGGTCATGGAGATGATGGCGGATAGCTTGACCTCACTAGTGGATAAGCATAAAAGGATTCCTGTCCATATAAAATTTTCAATTATATGTGACATCTCCCTTGGCCTGTGCTATCTGCACAACCATGTTCCTCCAATTGTTCATCGTGATCTCTCCCCTAACAACATCTTATTGACAAAAAACCATGTGGCAAAGATCAGTGATCTTGGAGTTGCTAAAGTAATAACACCTGACAGTAAGAAGACAATGACTAAAGCTCCAGGTACTATTGATTTTATGCCGCCTGAAAGTCTAACAAGGAGTCCAATCTATGGCCCTCCCATGGATGTATTTTCCTTTGCTGGAATAATCCTCCACACATTTAACCAACAATGGCCTTATCCAACTGAACAAGTTCAGTTTGACCCAAAGACCAGAAAAAGGGTGGCTTTGTCTGAGGTTGATCGTCGTCAGCAATACCTGGATAAAATGAAAGGAGAGGCTGAAATGCTAAGACCATTGGTGGAGGAGTGTCTGGACGATGATCCTAATGTTAGACCAACCATAACGTTTGTCTGTAAGAGGATTCAAGTGAGCAAAGATGCTTACAAAAGAGAGTGTCAACAAGGTGTTATTAATCTCTACCAACAAATGGAGCTGCAAAAGGCAGAGATAGATCATTTGACAATTATAAATAGACAGACGGATCTAGAGAAGAACCAGTTAAAATTAGAAAATAGCCAATTGAAATCTGATAATAGCCAGTTGAAATGTGAAGTTGATCAGTTAAAACATCAGCTGGTAAGTGTTACATTTTATATTGCAGGCTATAATATATTGTTGTTATAGTCCTTTACCAGGAGTTATCCAATACAAGTAGCTTCCAATCGAAGCAGTAGAATATACTTATCAGCAGAAGACCCAACAAATAAAGGATCAAAGTTGAACATGGTGAGTTACTACTGCATGTTGTGCCATAGCTGGGTAAAATTTCCTGTGTTTTAATTAATTTTGTTTGTACATTTAAGCTTTCAGTCTTTGCACTATCAAATTTCACTGTCAAAATCAACCAGGCTTGCATGCTTTTCTCAAGGTCTTTATATAACACCATACCACATACAGCCATCCCCAGAGCTCCATCAAGGTCTTTGACCACTTGTAAGGCTTGCCATGCACCACATGGCCTTATACTGTAAATAATTCATTCTTTTGTTTTTGCCAGTTTCAAGTATGCTTAATTCATCCCTACGCATTTCTCTTTCATTTTGTAAACAAACTCTCCCCTTTACCCCCTGCCTACCACCCCTACTAAGCTTGCCTGATACAGTCAACCTTAAGTAAAAACTAACTAAACTTACAGTATGCTATTAGCTACTTGTACACTTGTTGCTTTGGAAAGTAAGGAGCCTATAAACAACCAATTATCAGAACACCCATACATATATTCATGTCCAAACATTCCTGGAGTACGATTTTTGGCAGAGGTATTCCACTTGACTTTGTCTTCCTCTGTACCATGTTTGGTACCAATAGGTGCCTCCCCTGACCAGTAACAGCTAAAAACATGCAGTGTCAAAGTACCCATTAATTTTATTGGAAGCATGCTCAATCACCGGAACTCCGTTAGTTTGTGCGTACCAGAAGATTATCAAACAATGCATCATACCATAGTTATGATATATTTTGAAGATGCCTGAGCAGTTGTTTAACAGACCTAGTAGAACAAATAGATAGAACAAATAAAACAAATAGTGGAACAAATAACTTTCTACCATTGCCAGGTTCTTTCTTTGCTCATTTCTTGATACCTTGGTTTCTGGGTGTTGGCATGGTGGCATGCTTGAAATTCAGTCACCATGCATATGCTTCTTAGCAATTGCATATACACTATTCTCAACTATATGTGATCAGATTTTACAAAACCGTTTCAAATCACACATCAGACAAAATCAAACTAACACCACCAGTGGATAGCTACATTATTGTACTACTAGTTTTGACCTTCAGTACTGCTCAAGCTACTTGAGGCTGGTTTTAACAGACATCTTTTTAGGGTGGTATGGAGAGCTCGAATGGCAGTTTTAGGCCTTGTGAAGGGCCTGGCTAGGCAAGAATCAGTGGTTTACTAATGGATGGCCTGGTAATGTTGGCCAAATGATTTTTCTGTTGATTGTGCTACATATCAGCTACTAAGAAGCCAGCACAACCCTGAAATCTTGTGTCTGGAATTCTAATATGGTCTGTCTCCATTTTGAAGTCTATCTCTTGCCCACCCCACCACCCTCCTCCTCTTTGTGAACACTCGTGATGCTACTTCACTCATTCAACTGCTTAAACTTTCAATATATTATTTGGCGGGAAACTCTACAAACAGCTAAAAGTTCTGGAAGTAGTCTAAAAGGTAATAGATTGATGTATCTCTTGTGGAAATTTCATACATGTGCTTGCTACCCTTCGCAAGTTATGCTGACTTGAATTCTTTAGAACCATTTATCTTGAAACTTTTAATGAAATTCAGTCACATATTCTTGTCCAACTGTCAATTTTGACAGTAGCTGTACTGTGTCAATTTCACCAAGTGCTGGTCTTTATCATGGCTTGGCATGTTTCCTTCATTGTTTGGTGACTATATCACTGAAGCAGCAATTGAAACCTTGACTGTCATGGCCTCTCAAAGTGATGCAAACAAATGCCAATGATGGCACAAGCAGAACTTGCTTACAACACAAATCTACTTGCAGTAAAGAAGTTGCACACACTACTAACCTTTGTCCTACTCTTTATCACAATAATCAGTAGAATTACTGTCATCATCAGGCTTAATGCACACTTTGTCAACCATGCCATGGCTACATGGATTCTTATTAGTAAAACATACATCCAATAATTAAATTATTTCTGAAATCGAGCCCACCCAATGATCAGTTGTTTACACAAGTTGATGTACATAAAATGTGTGAAAAATTGGTACATATAGATTCAACCTTTGTCCAGCTACAACACTCCAATTATTCAAAACCAGTATTTCTTGGTATTTATGGACAGACAATTTCCCGTTTCCCAGAAACAGTTACCTATGTTGATGTCAACACTTTTTAAACTACATAGGAGACAAGGAGATCTAAGAAACACTCCTGGGTGACCCAAATCTATAAAATAGAACATGGTTCATTTATCCCATTAATTTTCTCAGAGAGAATGGCTGATGAGTCAAAGTAGTACCTGCCTCTATCCTTTTCAATAAGTGGAATACACATTAAACTGCCATAATGGGATGGGTAAGGTGCTGCTTTTGTTATCACCTTCTGAGATGATGATTATTTGTCTGTTGATATCTGCTTTTTGTATAAATTCTTCTTGCATGTTGAGAATATATACGTACCTACCAGCCAAGAGAACGTAGAAGCAACGCACATAGGGCAAAAACTTGTTGCAACCTGTGCCACACTTTTGTTATTGCTGCATGATAATCATGGAGGCTGTACGACATGTTGTTTAGCATCTAATCTTTCAGGTTGACAGGTGGGCTTTGGCAACTTTTTAAGTTCAATATTAATTTTGTAGGGTTCTATTGTTTTAATGCTAGACTTCAAGTTAGACAGACTAAGACCCATCTATAAAGGTGCTCTTCGTCATCTATGGTATTTCTATTTGAGTTTTAAATAGCAACATTTTGTATATGGAGGCTCCACTTTGGTTTGAGGGACAGTACTGCTGCATTAAATGATAAACTACATTATCACATCGCATTTTGTATTCAATACTTTTGCAAGGGATTGATGGGCCTGCATTTTAGAAGTAGCATAATATCAACTTGTTACCAGGAGCCATCTGGCTGTGGGTGTACTCCTGCATGGTTTCCTGAAATTGTTTTCAGAAAAACATGTGCTTGTTTGTTTGTTTGTCTTCTAAACACGTCTTTCTCCACACCAATTGTGTTACACTAAAAGCAGCCTGTATGTGAGGCTATACAGAACTATTGTTAACCTTCCAAGCAGGTAATCTTTGCTTTAAGGTAACTCATGTATGCCTGTTTGACATACAGGTGAAGTGAGTTTCTAAAGGTGCTGTGAATGCCTTTCCCTTTGGGTTATATGGGCATGAAGGAAAAGGGAAAACAGTATAGCGGGCCTCGTGGGCTATCAAGAATAAAAAAAATCCATCAAGTTGAAAGAGGGCATGTCTATTACTTATGCAAACCAAAACGAAGAGCAAACTTGTGGAATTCATAGAGAAGTTGTGTGAGAAATATGATAGAAGACAGTCAAGAATGAAATTTTGTGCATGATTTTGTATGTAGTGATTGATTCAATGCATTGATTGAAGCAACAACTGATTAGCTATAGCTAATAAATAATAGCAAAATACATCTGTTATTAATTCTGACTGCATTCAGATAATTAAAAAGTTTGGATAAACATTCCCTTATATAGAGCCCTTGTCAATTATTCTAATAGAATGCACCCCTGAGACAAAATATTCTAATAGGATATATTCTAATAGAATATAATATATAGTCATTCTACTGTTCGGATAATCATTCAGTTAATCAATGGATGGAGAATGGAGGAACCACTGTTACAGTATGTGCTGCTTAATTAATTCAAGGGATATTGTATTACTGGATTGGGTCCCTGGATTTTAGTACATGAATTTACTTCCCTGGAGGTAAACACAATTCATTATAAAAGATTACTGTGTTGACAATAGTTGTACACTATGTGTATGCATGGACATTTAAGCTGTAAACATACAAATATTCACTCAGGTGGCACCTCCAATGATGTCAGCAATTACCAGTGGTAGATACAACATAAAATGGACTCGACTGGCTAATCTCCCTGCTCCAATGTATAATGCTTATGTCACAGTGCAAGACAAAAGGATCTATGTTGCTGGTGGGTTTAGTCAAGTTGTTGGTGCAATGCATGAGGTATATGTCTACAATATCAGTACTGATCAATGGGGTCAGCTACCTTCCTCAGGCCACTTTTTTGGTATTCCTCATGTCATTGGTGACAAGTTAGCTATTATTGGTGGAGCTTTGTCTGCCACAAAGATGCCAACTAATAAAGTGTCTACATTTGATGAAGCTAGTCAAACTTGGACATCCTATTATCCTGATCTTCTTTCAGTTAGGAGTAGACCAGGTGTGGTCACTCATCTGGAGCACGTCATTGTTGCCGGAGGAGGAAAATATATTGCAGACAAACCAGTAGTACAAGATGATATTGAGGTCCTTAATTGGATACAGAACTCACACTGGAGAAAGGCATCCATTAACCTTCCTGTGCCAATGTGTGCCTTCACACCCATTATAGCTGGTGATCAGTTATTCATAGTTGGTTATGCTGGTGCTGATAAGAAACGTGAAAACCAAGCCTATAAGTTACCCATTTCCATTATCACACAATTGGTAAATATCAAGCAACAATCCCATGATGTATCATCTACATGGATCAAAATAACTGATGCTGATCAATGGTTTACAGCTCTTATACCAAACTCATTCCCACCAGTGGTAGTTGGTGGATGTGATCAAGCAGGTGTGCCAACAGCAGACATTAAGATGTATGATAACTCTTGCCACTCTTGGAGAATCATAGCATCCTTATCATCTGTTAGATCAAGAGAAACTATTGGAGCAGTAAACAATAATGCAATTGTTGTTATTGGAGGATGTGAGGCTAACTCTAAGTCATCCAGTCTAACTACAGTAGAACTTGGACAAGCTGAACTAATCTAATATGGTAGTCTGATTATGTATAATATAATAATTATATTATTTTAGCATCATTATCCCCTGGGTGAGTTCTGATAATTGAAAAGTTTGGATAATAGCAAAATTCTGATCAATCTTTCCTATGATAAGTGTTTACTGCATACGGAGTGATGGGGCTGCTACATACTATGTAGTGATCCTTAACATCAATTGTCCAAACATTTTTTATCCCAAGTTCCCAACTGTGGAAATTACTGTTCTATTAGAGTATTTTGATGAAGGTGTACATTCTATTGGAGTATTTGATAGGTGCATGGGAATTTTGTGAATCATCATGGTCCAGTCATGGATTTTTTCTCCTTTCTCCACCCTTTCAAACATACTTTCTGTAACAACTTTAAACAGGCAGTAGGACCAGGAGTCCTACAGACCTTCAGCACTTGTGCTGAAAAGTCTTAATAAATAAATAAAAATCAGCACCTTGCCAAACTTCACGATATTTGCCTATGTTGACCATCCAATAGAAAAGCTTTTTTTGTTGGTAACAAGTTCTCCAAGCTTTATTTTGCCTACTTTTATCATAGTAAGATTACTCCAAAACTTTTGACCTGTTATACATTACAGGTTGAAAGTTAGTGAGGTACTATGATTTTTAGCATAGTCACTGGCAAATAGAGTATACACTAGTTATACATATGACAAGAGTCTTGTGCGCAGAAATATTTGCTAAGCTACTTAAAAACATCTTAATGTGCACTGTGTAGGGATATGGAACAAGGAATATATTTACAGATTACTACATGTTCCAGTAGGGACTTGCAGAAAACTATAAGAAAATAATATTATGTGACAAATTCTTTGTGATGTTCTGAAAAACCAGCCTGGTGAGAAGCAGAGAGTATGTCAAGCAGAAACGTCCGAGACATCTATGTGGTGACTATATAGATCCATAGACAGCTTGCAGACTAGGCAAGTTCCTAGGAGCCACATGACCTGCATGGCATCCAGGGTTTCCTCTGCACTCAGCCTGTATATACTAACACTTCACATAATCGTCATTTGTTGGAGGTACCTTGGAAAAATTTAGAACAAATGCTGACACCTACTTTAATTGCTTAATTTTAAATGGCACCAGAGTTGCTTGGTAACAATTGGTACCATAATCAGTAGACCATAGTCATGATCAGTTACATTCATTCATTTTCTGAGTATCCTGGTGTGTGAAGTACTATGTGCTTCAGTCTATAGCTGAGAAGTGTATAATTGTTCAGCCAAGGAATGTACCAGATAAAGGGGAAAATGGTACATTGTGTTAAATGTTGTTACAAGATTATTATTGTATATGATCACAAACAACTCTCTTCTGTCAGAATGGGAGACATCATGAAATTTAAAATCAAAATAATTTAAAATATCAGCCAGACCATTTTTAACAGCTTAAAAAAGGGAGTAGTGATGCGTAACATATCCATACAAGCTTTTCAGCTAGTATTTTTATTGCTGCCAATTACCGACTTACTATCAGTTATCCACAGAAGTTCTACTAACAAGTTAGTTTATCAGTGTATACAAAAATCACATCAACTGGCCTACTATACTCACTAGAAATAACTTCTTTTGTTCCTATATATAATTATGCCACCATGCATGGTGTCTTGCTTATTTAATGGTCCACAACAACATGTTAGAAAACCACAAATAACATGTACTACCACACAATACCTACGGCATGCAGCTATAGAGTGAAAGAATGGCAAACCATATCATGATAGGTCAATGATACACCTATGCTGTAATACATTATGATTCATTTAAGATGGACAGTGCACAGATCAACGTACACAATGTGTAGCTAACATTGTGGTATGTATTTACACCTTTTGATGCACATATGAACCACACTGGTATATAGCACCTTAAACGTCTTATTGCCTACTTAGTAGATCCTATATATTTTATGACCACTCCTCATCTTCCTTCATTTTGTTGTGATGTTAATGTCCATGCATCCATCTTTCTAAGAGCATTACAATAATCAATCATAAAGAAACTTAGCCAGTGTACATGAGACTGGGATATATTTTGGTAGCTTTAAATTCAATAAGGCACTTCTAATCAGTAATGATCAGTCATCACTGTTGTTACATTATTAGTTCTGTGATACCTAGCAAGATCAGGCTTACGGTATCCCTCGATTATCTCTATTACTAGAGTTGTACTATAAAAATTAAGGTATATATTTGGCCATTAATGCATTGCTTTGCTGGTATCTGTGTGGCCAGTAAACGAAGCCATGATAGCCCTTTTTGCTGTTCTCAGACATTTGTCTCATTATGTTCCTGTGACTCAGGCATGGTAAGCATCTCAAACTATAGAGTATTCTCTATACTATTGGCAATAGTGATCTATTAGCTAATGTAGCACAAATTCTGGACTATTACTTATTATCCATATGCTAATATATGTATACCAATTACATATAGGTGTATATATGTAGATTCAGCTGCTAAATTGAATAAAGCACTTGTATATGTATGATAAATGTGCACACAAATACTACATAAGTATAGAACACTCAAAATAGTCATTCAGCAGAGTCAGCTAGTAGTAGTGCTCAGGAAAGCACAGTTCTGGTACATCAGTACATGGCTGTAGAAAGGAGATATCAGCACCAAACCCATGTAATGACATCTTCATCTCCTTCCAGTCTGGGTTGTTTGGGTGTACAACACAAGACCATGGCTGGTTAGTGGAATTGATAGGGGCACTCGGGAAGGTCTCCAAGATTGGAAACATTTCTCCAAGTTCTTTGAATCGCCGGATACCTTCATAGCTGGTTACACTACGAAGTAGATGGTACTGCTGTACATTAAGTGAGTTGACAGATCTGAAGGCTGTTCCTCTGGTCTCCATGTAGAGTACATTATCAATGACTTTCACACTTCTCTTGATGGTGTAACGATTGGCTCTAAAGATGGTTAAGATGGCAACACTTTCTGACTTGTTGACTACTCCAAAGTCTCCTTTAGTAGTTATGGAGGTCTCCACATCAAGTGAAGCTGGTAGTGTACCTGAAATAGTACAATAGTAACAATAGTGTAGTTCTATACATGTAGTACACTTGTACCTAGAGTTGCACCGATATGCATTTTTTCACATTTGCCGATACCGATTATTTGCCTATTCCTGTAACCGATATGCCGATATTTACCGATATTCTTCATTTCTTCAGAACAGAGGAGGAGGAGCAGAAAATCACCTAAAGTTTATGCGTATAAACTGCATTTGTAATGATAATGTAATCAATGTAATTAATTACGTGGGCGGCCGACTTTTACAATGTTTTACACAGTTTTGCTACTATCTCCTTTCATGGAAAAGGAAGCCAAGTAGTTATAAAACAGCTAATCAAACAGTGTTTTAGTGGGACTACAGACTCTTTGTGAAGAGTGATCAACTAATTGCGTGGGCGGCCGATAAATATACACAGCCTACTATAGCCTTGCAACCACATTTGTGCAAACAAACAAACTCAAATAGTTACAAAACAGTTACAACAAACCACTTACTGCTACATTCACCACCTTCTTTACTTTCACCTGTTCATTGTCGTCAACTTAATGATTGATTGTGGGTTTCGGTTAACCGGCAAGTTATTCCGCTTCGTAGCCGATACCGATACTTGTAAAATTAGCTAATATCGGTTGTTACCGATAATTCAACCGATTATCGGTGCAACTCTACTTGTACCATTTGTAGAAGTCACAACTGAGAGAAGCACAATGGCCAGGACGCAACAACCAATAATCCCGTCACACTTCATATTGAGATCACAACCTTCTTGTGTCTTGATGGACAACTGTAGTGGGTACACTGTCCAATAGTTTGATATTTATAGTTCAACTGAACTTGTCGTTCTGTTGACAACATCACTTCTACAAGTGTTACTATAGCATCAGGCCTGGATAGCATCAGTGATAAACAAAGTAAAAACATGCAATATAACATGATAACTTCATTTTGATGACAAAGCTTTCAAACAGAAAGTTACACACTTTCAACTCTTAAGAAATACGAGATGACATGATGTTTTTAAAGCAGCAATATTTGTAGTAAACAGATCAGTTTGTACAACAAATCTTACTCCTTATATCCAAAATGCTAACCTAAACAGATCTACGTATGTGTATATTAAATTTTACAGTTTGTACACAATTATTGCTTCAAGGTTGTGCTACTCTGCAGGTCCAATGCCACATGTGTCTCAATGTCAGACATCGAGAACCAGCTGGACTATGGTTGACTAGTATAGTTTCCCATTCAGATTATGCACAAGTTTACTTTTAGAGCAAAACACTTTTCCATCTGTATGAGAAGTACAGATTATTTCATGGGTTGTTTCCCTTATTGCGTAAGTGTACGTGACTGTGCCTGCAGGTACACAAAATTTGCCTACTTTTCCAAATGTTCACCACTCATAACGTTTTATTCCATCATGCTATGGTCATACAAGTTTCAGTACTACTTCAATATTTAATTGGCTGTACAACACAAGTTACAGAATGCAAATAGTGTACTCCGATACAGAGATATGACCTGTTGTGTGATGGAGTGTAGGTTGTACCTACATTCCCGGTTTTCACAGGCCCGGTCACATATATAGTGAAACAAACAATAGCATTTTTGCTGTAATGTAGACACTACATGAGCTCACCTGCATAATCTAAATGCCTCATGGCCATTGTGAATAAATTGACATGTAAATAATAACATACCTTTGGAAGGGATAAGTGTACCTTTCTATTTACCACCCGCTAATAATATCCACAAGTGTGTTAAAGCAGAATTACTTTGAATTTGTAAATGTACACACGGGATCAAGGTCATTCAGAGTTGTCTAAATGTATGTCCTAAGGAGGAAGATTTGTAATACAAATTGATCTGTTTACAATGTTTAATTCTTTAGAAGCATCTCATCTTATGTTTCCCTTCAAAGTTGCAATGACTTTCTATTTGAAATTTTTTAACATCAAAGTGAATTTATCATGTTATACTACATTGTCCATCAATGACTCTACCTATTAACAGTTGTAGAAATGATGTTGTCGATACGTTTGGGTGAGTCATAACAAGTTATTGGCCATTGTATCCAGATTGAATATGAAGTGTGATGGGATTATCAGTTGATGTGTTCTACTTCTCTCAGTTGTGACTTTTTAATGGTACAAGCACTGCTTGAAGGTTCTTAGTTTACTAATTTGTTAAGATGCCTTACTGTAGTTATACTGATAGTAAAGTGTCAGTAAACTTAAGTATATGGAACATAATTATTTTACTAAGTTTAAACTCTCAGTAAAACATCAGTGAATGCGGGTTTACTGAAAAACTACTAAAATAACAAACAATTAACTATTCCATATACTGGGGATATACCACTGTAGTAAACTAAGATACTTCAAGCAGTGAAGTGTGCTACAAGTACACTATTGTTACTATGGTACTATTTCAGGTGCACTACCAGCTTCACTTGATGTGGAGCCAAAAGTAGACTTTAGAGTTGTTAACAAGTCAGAAAGTGTTGCCATCTTAACCATCTTCAGAGCCAATTATTTTGACCATCGAGTGAAAGTCATCGATAACGTACACCATAGAACGGCCTTTAGATCTGTCAACTTGCTTAATGTACAGCAGTATGGTCTACTTTGTAGTGTAAGCAGCTATGAAGGCATCAGGCGATTCAAAGAACTTGGCAAAATGTTTCCTATCTTGGACCCGGTGCCCCTACCAGTTCTACTATGGTCTTGTGTTGGTACATCCAGTCCCAAACAACACATACCGGAAGGAGATGAAGATGTCATTACATGGATTTGGTGCTGATATTTCCTTTCTGCAGCCATGTACTGATGTACCAGAACTGTGTTTGTCATGGACTCACAATGACTGATTTGACTGCTTCATTGTAGTTACAATATATGCACTGATTGCACTCATGTATGTACAAATACATAAACAGTGCATTATTAATTTGTATGATTATGCCTTACTGTGAACGTGATTAACACATGAATTTGCAATAATTATATCACAACTACTACAAACTGAACATTAATCTTAAAAATCACAATTTTCTCTCTCTTTATAGAAGTCAGCTTATCATATTTGCTTGGTACTTGCTTGTTTGTTAATTCAGAGCTTTCCATAGCATAATTAAGTGGAGTGGTAAAACTGTCAAGTTTCTACCAACATCACAGTTACTAATCCTTTTACCACATCAATAGAATGTTAGTACAACAGCTCAATCATGTGAATGTCCTTAGCACTTAATGTATAACTACGGGGTCTTCCCTAAAGAGTGGTAGAGTGGCACCCTACAGCTGACTGAAGTAATGATATCACCAAGTGGTACCTTACAACAACAGTACATACACGTCACTAGCCAACAACACACATATCTGGAGTACTATGAACACATTTTGAAGATTCCAACCCACAGCATTTAGAACAGTAAGAGAAGAGATAATTAATGTTAGCTAGCTACACCTTATACGTGTTGATCTGTTTACTGTCCATATATTATGTGACCCAATTTTGGAAAATCAGTTTTAATGTCACATTTGAAATACGTAGAAATCATGTCACCACTAAAGCACTCATGCACCTGTTGAAATATTTCCCAGAAGTTTTCTTGTTATTCAGGGTAATGACTACTGATCTAATCACTGTAAAGCTGAGTGGAGTTTGTAATGCCTTATATATTCCAGTTGTAAAATGTAACATTAAGGCTGATTTTCCAATTCGGTCACATATATATGTAATATGTGTTACCATGCACTGAAGCACTCATGCATCTGTTAAAAGATTTCACAAAATTTGTTGTAATTCACGGTATTGACTAATGATTCTAATCACTGTAAAGCTGCTTGGGAATGCCTTGTTTTAATCATATATATATATATTTGAGTTGCAAAGCATGACATTAAGGCTGATTTTCCAAAATCTAGTCACATAGTTTGCCATCCTTTCACTGTCATAGCTGTGTGTAGGTATTGAGGGTATAGTGTGGTAGTCCAGGTATGCGATGCCTAGCTAGTATCATGTACAAACAAGACCAGACTTAAGGGTAACATGGTATCCTCTATAATTTCTATTGCTGAGTTGTAATAGTTGTACTGTAAAAACTAAAGTATATATTTGGCCACTGGTGCATTTCTTTGCTGGTATCTGTGTGGCCAGTGAATGAAGCCATGATAGCCCTTTTTGCTGCTCTCTGAAATATGTTTCACTATGTGCCTCATACATGGTAAGCACCTCAAACTATTGAAGTTTATTGATAATAGTGATCTAATGTAGCAAAATCCATGCTGTTACATAGCAACTTAATAATTATATGCATGCTATTATTATACTGATAGCTATCTTGATACTGGCAAAGTCATTAACATTCATTATACAGCCTATATAACACACACACACACACA
The DNA here is from genome assembly GCF_963678975.1 of Dysidea avara. Taxonomy (NCBI): domain Eukaryota; kingdom Metazoa; phylum Porifera; class Demospongiae; order Dictyoceratida; family Dysideidae; genus Dysidea; species Dysidea avara. Next base: position 15,889,861 of record NC_089272.1, read on the forward strand.
CACACACACACACACACACACACACACACACACACACACACACACACACACACACACACACACACACACACACACACACACACACACACACACATGCACAATTTCAGACTATATGGTCAGTAGCCAAACAGTAAAAAATTCCCAGGGTTGGACTTTCTATCTATATGTCACACAATAATGTGTATCTTCCAGATCGTTAATCTGTATTACCACTTATTATTCATAAGCTACTTCGTGTATACTAATTATATAATAAATGTAGATTCAGCTGCTAAATTGAATGAAGCATTTGTACACGTACGATAAATGTGTACACAAATAATTATACATATCTACAAAAGTCCAAATAGTCATTTAGCAATCAGCTAGTAGTAGTGCTCAGGAAAGCACAGTTCTGGTACATCAGTACATGGCTGCAGAAAGGAGATATCAGCACCATACTCATGTAATGACATCTTCATCTCCTTCCAGTCTGGGTTGTTTGGGTGTACAACACAAGACCACGGCTGGTTAGTGGAATTGGTAGGGGCACTCGGGAAGGTCTCCAAGATTGGAAACATTTCTCCAAGTTCTTTGAATCGCCTGATGCCTTCATAGCTGCTTACACTGCGAAGTAGACGGTACTGCTGTACATTAAGCGAGTTGACAGATCTGAAGGCTGTTCCTCTGGTCTCCATGTAGAGTACATTACGAATGACTTTCGTGCTTCTCTTGATGGTGTAACGATTGGCTCTGAAGATGGTTAAGATGGCAACACTTTCTGACTTGTTGACTACTCCAAAGTCTCCTTTAGTAGTTATGGAGGTCTCCACATCAAGTGATGCTGGTAGTGCACCTGAAATAGTACAATAGTAATAATAGTGTACTTGTATACATGTAGTACACTTGTACCATTTGTAGAAGTCACAACTGAGAGAAGCATAATGGCCAGGACGGCACAACTGATAATCCCGTCATACTTCATATTCAGATCACAACCTTGCTAATCTTTTTGTATCTTGATGGGCAACTGTGGTGAGTACACTGTCCAACAGCTTGATATTTATAATAGTTCAACTGAACTTGTCGTTCTGTTGACAACATCACTTCTACAAGTATTACAAGTGATAAACAAAGTATAAACATGTAGTACAACATGATAACTTCGTTCACTTTCATGGTAAAGCTTTCAAACAGAAAGTCACTCACTTTTAATTCTGAGATGACATGATGTCTTCAAAGAAGCAATATTTGTAGTAAACAGATCAGTTTGTACAACAAATCTTACTCATTATATCCAAAATGCTAACCTAAACAGATCTACATAAGTGTATATACATTTTATAGTTTGCTTTAAGTTTAATCATTGGGAGATACACAATTATCATATCAATGCACCAATGTCATGCCACATGTCTCAATGACAGACACCGCACCATGTGTGGAGCCTGTGCCTTGTGGTTGATTAACATAGTTTCCTGTTCAGATTATGCACAAGGTTAATTACTTTTAATTTAGACCAAAATATTCTCTGATTTACTAATTGTTTCATGGGTATTTTCCTTATATGTACATATATCGAAATAAACAATTGCATTGTTTTTTGCTTTAATGTATGGTGACTGCATTATCAAGAGTTCTTATAAGAATTACTATCACTTTTATATGCCTCATTATACACTCTTGACACAGTACAAAATGGAAGCTATTAATGTGGCCATGTCACTACAAGAGATGAGCTCACCTGGACTCCTAATTAAACTATGATCTAAATATGGAGCCATAGTAAATAACCTGATGCGTAAAATTATTGGCAATACTGTTTACAACCAACTAATTTGCAAGTGTGCTAAAGAAGAATTTGTACACACAGGCTTGGGATCATTCAGAGTTGTCTACAAGGGATATAATAGTTATAGTGACCATTGTAATAATGTATGTTCTAAGGAGGAAGATTTGTAATACAAATTGATCTGTTTACAATGTTTAGTTCTTTAGAAGCATCACTGATCACATCTTATGTTCCCTTCAAAGCTGATTCAGAAAGTGTGTGTGACTTTCTATTTGAATCTTTTAACATCAAAGTGAAGTTATTATGTTATACTGCATTGTTACTACCTTACAGGTACTATGTTGTCCCTGTATCCACCACAGTTGTGTAGTAAAGAAGAATGAATATTAAGTGTGACAGGGTTATCAGTTGTTGTGCTTCTCTCAGTTGTGACTTCTACAAATGGTACAAGTGTACTACATGTATACAACTACACTATTGTCACTATTGTACTATTTCAGGTGCACTACCAGCTTCACTTGATGTGAAGACCTCCATAACTACTAAAGGAGACTTTGGAGTAGTCAACAAGTCAGAAAGTGTTGCCATCTTAACCATCTTCAGAGCCAATCATTTCATCATCAAGAGAAATGTGTAAGTCATCGATAATATACTCTATATGGAGACCAGAGCAACAGCAACTAGCTAAATGTACAAAGCAGTATGGTCTACTTTGTAGTGTAAGCAGCTATGAAGGCACCAGACGATTCAAAGAATTTGGAGAAATGTTTCCCACATCTTGAGACCTTCCCCAGTGCCCCTATCAATTCTACTGGTCTTGGTGTTGTACACCCAAATTAGTGTACTAGAACTGTGCTTGTCACAGACTCATATTTGACTGCTTAAATATAGTTACACTTGTATACATATGTACAAATGGTTACACAGCTACTTCAAATAATTTGCATATGCCTTCATGTGAATGTGATAAAATTATGAATTTGCAGTATATTGTAAGTTACAAACAGAACATTAATCATTAGAATCACAAATTTTCCTTCTCAAAAAACCATTGGATTTCTTATTGCACTTGCTTTGTTAGTTCAGAGTTCCTTCAGCAAAATTAAGTGGAGCAGTAAAACCTACTAACATCAGTGTCATTTTACATTCCCTTTACAACATCAAAAAGTAGCTCTGCACCACTCTACCACCCTTTAAGAAAGACCCTGTAGTTACACATTAAATGCTCAGCATTGTAAGCAGATGAGACATCACATGAGCAAGTCCAGTACATCAAACAAAACATGTTACTAGCCAACAATACACATCAACGTTATAAATTAGTTATAGAGCATTATAAACACATTTTAAAGATTCCAACCCACAGCATCTAGAGCAGTAACTCAGAGAAGAGTTAATTCTAGTCCAACATACAAATATACTACACAACCAAATTCACTCTATCATTTCTTACAACAATGTATTAAGTTATGAGTAAGTAAGTGTGTGTTTGCCGAGTGTTAAGACACAAAGTTACTGAACAAGACTTCACTTTTTTACAGTGAGATAGGTAGGTACTGTACAATTATATGCATGTAGTCTATATCTGTGCTCAGTAAAACTAGTTGTGTGTAATGTAACAGTATTAGCTACTGCCTTCTTCTTCTGTCCCCCCTGTCACCTCTGTCCCCCCTGTCAAATCTGTCCCCCCTGTCACCTCTGTCCCCCCTGTCACCTCTGTCTCCCCTGTCTCTGTTGTCACGTCGTGGGGAACGAGATCTGGACCGTTCATTAGACCTACAATACATGGATACACAAATAACACAGAGCATAAAAGATATACAAGTTACAGATGTACACTGTATAACATAGTTACATGCATACAATGGAACACCTATTAAATGTGGACAGCTGAGCTGCATACTCAGCATTGACCCAAACTTAGTCCATAATAAGTAATCTAAGATTACCAAACCCATCATGGTCAACCCCCAAGGTATCCACGTACACCCCTGTAGTTTCGCGTGTGCCACACTGCCTTTTCCTTTGGGATGGAGCTTATCAATTATCACCTCCCTGGGAAAAGGGTCTGGTGGATTACCGTAGACTGTTTCATGTAGGAAACTTGCAAGGTTTTGGCTTTAAATTAGTGCTATTTCTATTGTGGTTTGTGACGACAATACAAAGCCACCAGACTAGCCTATTTCAGCATGGATTAACTCAAAGGTAATGACTAAGAATACATGGCTGATCACAGTGAAGACTCTAGAGAAGGACAAAGGACCACTGCAACTGATGATCCCATAACAAAAAGCCAATGTTGCCTATTTTGTGGTGAATTGAAAATTGCTAATGCTATGGGGAAAGGTTGCAAGAGAGTTGTATGGTAAAACTTGTGTTGGAATCGGGAGAAAACTGGAAGAATGCATAAGTGAATATAATAATCTTCAGGATAACCTTGGTAATACTTTCCACAAGGCAGGGGCGTAGGAAGCATGGGTGCCATGAGTGCTTGGGCACCCATAAATATTTCCAGTGGCGTAACTAATGGGCGTCAGTACACTGTGCTATTTATCACTGAATAGATCAAGATATTCTAATAGAGCAGTCAATGACTCTAATAAAGCAGTCACATTCGAGACCTTTTTTGGTCTTCAGCTTTACCACTGGGCACCCATAAGTTAAATATCATCCTATACCCCTGCTGAAGGGTTCAATTATATGTTATCATGTTTGAAGAGAGAGGAAAGTTGAGCAGATCAAACAGAAATTAACTAATCATTTTCACGAAGTGGCATCTGTCCACTCCACAGATTTTCACCTCCTCTGAAATCGAGTTTTTCTTTTTTTTTCTTCTGAATAATGTCCATGCTTGGAATACAGAGCCAGGGCTAGCATAAATGAAGCAGTCTAGCAACTCCATCATGAAAAGTAAGACCGGAACCTAAGAAGCAGAGATGACTTGATAGTGTAACAACTAATAGTGGAGGTGCAGTTACAGTAAGCTTTGATGAGCACTATTTCAGTTGACCATAACTGATTCACTACACTACAAATATTCAGTAAAACTTGTACATTCACAGACGGAGGAAATCACTGATGCATTTAACTGACATATCAAAAATGAGTTTACATCAATGTGCTCTGGCCAACACATGAAAGTATCAATCATCATGAGTGGTGGAGACAAACTAAAGACATTCTTATGAGACTCAGTGTGCCAGGAATTGTATAGTCACATGCCTACATTTTTATCATTACTTAGTGCTGTTCATCACATCCATGCTTTTGAAGAGGAGACACAACCTGGCTTCAGAAAGTTGTATCAGCTGCAAGTTGTGCTCCTAAGCACATACATCAGCAGTATTAGCAATTTCCTGGTTAGCTTGTTCACCAACAACAGCAACTTCTGTATCAGAAATGTTTTCTTGCAAAATAGTTCCTTCAAGCGGCTGCAGACATTTATGCACCTAAAAATGACCACGCAAGATTATTATTATTAAAGCTTTAAAATAAAACACATTTTCTAATTGACGATCAACCAACATTGTGGGCCAACAAGATTTATCAAGATGGTCAGGGTTCACAAATAGTTGGCAATAATATAGATAAGAACTCCAGACCTTCATTTCAACGGCTTAACAACAACCAACTCAATGCACGCATTTCATTTGTTTGCTGTGCAAGATCGTGTGGACTTCTCTAATGTTCAGAAAAACTACTGCAAGTGCCGTAACAGAGAAGATATCAAGCTATTTGAATCTGACATTGTCGTGTTACTGTCAAGGTACACATTATATCAAACCAATTGTTCTTGGTAATCCTAATTCTCTGCACGAAACAGCAGAAATATACTAAAAGCATATTACAATACATTGTGTTTTAAATTTAACTGTGTAGTTTTCTGAGTCTACGTTGTGTGTGTAGAGCAATCTATCTTGTATATTTTGATTAACTATTGTAAAATCATCATCTCTTTAAAAGAGTACTAGTGCAGCCTATTCTACCCAAGCTAAAGAGGTATTCAGCAAGTAAATACACCACCAAAACGCTGTCACTTAGTTGTAAGTAAATCATTGATGAGAACAAATACTGTTTTAGTATTCCAGATGTTTATTAGGCACTGCTGAGGATATTGCAAAGAAACAAGAAGAGATGTGTGACATAATGGATAAGATACATGAATATGTTCCAGCAAAATAAGTGACAGAGACCTTTCCATTATTTGACAGGGAGGTACTGTAGTTGACGATGAATTGTTTCATCAAATTCTCCTTGGTGGAGAACAGCTCACCATTGCAAGAGCGAGGGACAGCATTGCAGCACACCTGGATCACCTAAATCGAAGAGAGCATTTGGAAGGTCTACTTCCAGTCATTGAAGATTGGCATGTCTGCTCAAAGTATGAATGCAAGCACACACCAGCATAGACACTTTTCCAAGTGAAGATTTAGTAACTGTTTAGTACCTGTTAAAACTGTTGTTGTTCTCATTGTATTTATGTCATCATGTAGGCTATTTGGAAACACCTGTTCGAGAAGACCTCAGGAGCTGAGAAGGGTAAAATAAAAACTCTCTTGAACTGTGCAGCTTCTATAGACCCTGAAACCAACGTGAAGACTATTTTCTTAAATGCATTCTGCAACTAAGCTTGTCCGAAAAGAACTACAGTGATGTGAAGTGTCTACCCAGGGCCATACTTCGTCATTTTACCAAGACAAAAAAAGTTGCTAGAACTGATAAAGTACACCTCTATGGAACCCGAGTTTTACTGTAACATTAGCTCTGATTTGGCACTGTTTTAATGACTTGATACGTGGGATAGATAGAGTGTTAACATGCTGGAAGTTTCTACTTGTGATATGTAGAGCAAACGGACATCTCAATTACTGCAAAGAAACAGTAATGTTATTATCTCATTACACTGTTTACTGTCTGAGTGAAAAGCTGAAGCAGTCACGATTTGTTTACAGGGATGAAAGTTTGCAATGTACTCTGCGATCTTCATATAGAGCATTTAAACAGATATCTTAAAGGTATCATTGCTCCCTTACATTCAAAATGTTTATAAAAAGCTAACCAACCATAACATATCTTTGTAATGCCATCAACTGTGCTGCTCCGTCGATTGGAGTTCTACATGATTGTGTAGGTTGTTTTAAAATTAAAGTGAAAAAGAAAAGGAATCAGGAAATCACAACACTCCTTCTTTTAAGAAGGATGTTCAAATAGTTGTCAAGTTCTTGTGGATGGGGACGTATTCACAATAAAGCAAGGAGAAAGTATCCTTCATTTAAGAGCTTTAATACTGTTTTACAGCATTGCCCTAAGCAACATCTACAGAATAAAATCTTACAAAATTTTGATATGAAATATCCCATTGATTTTGTCAATGGTATTGTATGACAGCAAATTTTGGACGAGAGTAAAATTTGACGAAATTTCCTATTGTTAGTATACTGTAGGTTACATACTGAATGTACTATCATGAACACTAGTTTAACAACGACAAATGTCACAGCATTTACAATTCATACACTGCACATGCTCATATGAATATAAATGGCTGGAAAATTCTATCACATCTGCATCTGTCTTCATTCTAGTAATACTTCATCATCTGCTGCTGGACATGGCAATTCTTTTTGCCACATGTTAGTACAACATTCACCATACGACCAGTCCTGCAGATTTCTTGTAAGATCTGCTGCAGATCCCCAGTGGATTACTTGGTGAATATCACTGCACCAGTAGAAGCTCTGGTGTACATTGTGACAAGATGGTACTCAAGACACAGAAACTGACCTTATTATAGCGGAACCTGTCTTAGCAGCTACCTGTATAAAAAGGTCACCTCTCAAAAGACCTCTCAAAGTGAGTTTATACACTAATCCACCTGTCTAAAGCAGCCACCTGCCCAGTAAGGTCATCTGGATAAGACAGATTCCATTGTATACATTCATATGGCATTAGAGTTTAGCTGTAACTGAGCACCCTTGGAGAAAATAGTGCATCACTGAAAGATTCAATATTAGCCCTCTACAAGAGTGCTAATATTATGGTGAAAGTACACTTACACTGTCCTAAGGAACATGACATCGAACAAACTGCTTTGTTTACTACAAAGATTAATTCTCTGAATCACCTTATGTACAAAAGAGTGTATGAGTTTCTGTTTGAAACTTTATGACCAAAGTGAAGCAACCACTTTATACAACAAGCATATATGAATGTACTTTGTCCATCACTGATATTTCCATTAATACTTGTAGAAAATGATGTTGTCAACAGATAGACAAGTTTGGATGAGCTATAAATAACAAGCAAGTTGACAGTATATCCACCGTATTGTTGTACATCAAGTTTCAAGAAGATTGATAAGACTCAATATGAAGTGTGGTGGGATTATCAGTTGTTGTGCTCTAGCCATTGTGCTTCTCTCAGTTGTGACTTCTACAAATGGTACAAGTGTACTACATGTATACCAAGTTCACTATTGTTACTATTATACTATTTCAGGTGCACTACCAGCTTCACTTGATACGAAGATGGACATAACTACTGAAGGAGACTTTGGAGTTGTTAACAGGTCAGAAAGTATTACCATCTTAGCCATCTTCAGAGCCAATCATATGACCATCGCGAGAAGTGTGAAAGTCATCAATAACATACTCTACATGGAGACCACAGCAACAACTTTTGAATCTGCCAACTTGTTAAATGTACAGCAGTACAATCTACTTCGCAGTGTAAGCAGCTATAAAGGCGTCAGGCAGTTCTCAGAGCTTGGAGAGAAGCTTCCTGCTTTGAAGTTCACTCCCAGTGTCCCTACTAATTCTACTAATCAACCGTGGTCTTGTGTTGTACACCCCAACAACCCAGACTGGAAGGAGATGAAGATGTCAATACAAGGGTTTAGAATTGATATGTCCTTTCTGCAGCCATGTACTGATGTACCAGAACTGTGCTTGCGACAAATAGCTGGCTGCTGAATGAGTGACTTAGACTATGTTGTAGTATCATTTGTGTGCACTTATATTGTAAAACCTGAATGTAATTGTAGTATTGAGTGAACATAAGTTAGCACGTGAATTAATATAGAATAAAAGAATTCTAGAACAACATAAATTACTACATATAGTAACCACTGGAGGCCATCAGGTGTGTAGACAACTGAAAGACCAGTATTGTGTGGAATACCGTACTCCAATACTACTACTCTAATAGAGCAATCACCTACTATAGATCTAACAGAGCAGTCGTTTCAGTACTACAGGTGGGTTGGTACATAAATTTCTCACTTGGGTGACCATTTTAAAGTGATGGCCTTTCTATACAAGTGGCTGCTAGAACAGGTGCGATTGTATATATATAATATATAAACCATGGCTACGAGGCGTATTGCACTTATATACACCCCGACTCCGAAGTCAGAAGAAGTTTACTGTTGATAAACGCCAAGGCGTTTATCAACAGTAAACTTCCGATGACTGAGGAGGAGGGGTGTATATAAGTGCAATACACCGAAGTGAGCCATGGTTCATATGATATATACCATGTTTCTAAATTAATCCGCACTACATTACTTACTAACAACCCATATGCACACAAACTAATTTAAAGTATATACTTACACTTAATTCGCCATAGTTTGGCATGGTAGACACACTGGAAACGTTTCTCTCACAATTTAGCTCTTACAACGAAGAATCAAATTAATTGTGGGACCTAGTAAACATATCTCCGTATATCTCCAGGACTTGTCCGTTCATATCAACAAACGTAGGAGCAACGTTACTTGCTGCCACCCATCATCGAAGCCACTAGGTATGGGTATAAAATGAGTCCAGTGGTTGCACTCTTACTGGCTGGGGTGATTGATCGCCTAGCGTGATGAAGGCTATTAGCCTGAGTCATCTGAGTGATTGGTCATGTTAGCGTGGGCGACGTTCGCCCGCCCACGTCGGGCTATCAGCCCATAATTGTGACACAGTAATGTCGCGTGACATCCCAGGTGAGAATATATATACTTATCTGGGTGAATATATATATACTCACCTCAGGTAGGTATATAGACTCACTACTGTGAGTCTTGATGAGGGTTGGGGTGTATATGCCCTATATGCAACCAGCGGTGCCTTTGAAGTTTCACGTGATTATGGTATATGTATATATATATACAACCACTGTAAGATCGTGGTTTACTGTACACATCAAGTATATACATATGAACACACATACAGTATACAGTACACTTATATACATGTAGCACCACAGACCACAGATAGGTACTGATATAAACAAGCAGCTATTCTGCATACATGCATGCATAGTATTGCGTATGATTTTTGGTTCAGTCAATAGTATGTGTTGCAAGTTAGTGGTATATACGTTATGCACCTGAACTATAGAGTAGTAGAAAAGCAACCTGCAGTTTATTGTAAACCAACCAATACCACCAATGCATGCACTGTTTAGAAAGTTCATCATGAGTGTGTACACATGTGCATATGTTAAACAAAACACAATAATTTCTCCATTCCACAATGCACAAATGTGCTACATACACTACACACATATTCCACATACCTTTTCCTGCGACCCTTTGGTGCTCCAGCATATAGGAAATGTCTGTTGTGTAGCATACAAAATTATCATTAAGCACAAGTCTGCATGTACATACGTAACATATGCATCTTAATCAGATTATGCATGTGCAATACTTGGTAACATAGAGAGCTACTAAAGTCATGAATTTCACACTGTCTTCCATCCAGATTTACGATAAACATACATCATGAACAACAACAAAATTAACAAGTTGATGTTGTGCTACTTCTAAAAACCAGGTGCCATGCAGCTAGCTAACTCATCTGGAATAACTATAGACAGTATATACTACTATGAATTAACCAACTATGTATTACTACTTTACAATAGGGTAGTTTGGGTTGTGCAATAATATAATTAGCTATTTCTCGTATTTCGTAATTCATGAAATATTCGTAATTCGTTCAATTACGTTGCTATGCACTGCTAAGGAAGCGTTTGTTAAATAAACCGCTTTTACCAACATATTACGCACAAAACTATCTTCTAAACTGTTTGATAGTGTGACTAACGTGTTTTTTCCCACAAATTCTCTCGACAAAGCCTCAAAGCTGCTCTTCATTTTCGTTCGCGTACATAAGGGATATGCTCCCTTTCAACTCGAAGCGATAGGCTATTCCTGGCAGTGTACGAGGCCTGCACCGTTGTTTTACAGTTGCTAAATGCCTGAAAACCTCAAGGGGAAGGTAGTCTGAGGAAAGTCACCACACCCGTATTTCAGTCCGCCGAAAAGAAACCACCTCAGAGCAAAGTTCACCTGTGCAGAAGTTTAATACAGACTTCATTTCACTTTTACTTCTTACGTAAAAGCCGCTTTTACCGTTATTAAACGATTTTGCTCACGTGGGTGTGTACGGACAAACATAGGTAGATAGGTAGATAGATAGGTACACACACACACTGTTAAGAAAACAATTTCAGCAAACCAGGCGCACACCCACAGCTGGCCGAAGGCCGGCTGTGGGCGTGTGCCTGGTTTAAAAATTCTGATGTGATACTCAATTAATTGTCACAACAGATTAACTACCAGCTTAGTAAACACATCCATGACAATAATATGTGACCGGATTTGTGAAAAGGTACCTTTTCCACACACAAAATTAGACCCATTTTTTGAGCTTTGAAGCTTCACAACTTTTTGATTGTGTCATATAATTGCAAGAAGTTTTCCATGCAAGTAGCTAAAGTATTTGGCTGCACTTTGACACTAAGAGCAAGTCAATCAGTACATGAAGTCAAGTGTTACATAATTTTGTTTGCTGGTATGTAAAAATATGTGGAAAATATCTTTACACAAATCCGGTCACATACAGTAAACACTTAATGGTAACAACTTACTTCAGATCACGAGATATTGGCTTTAGATGCATGAAGTTACAGAATCCTCCCCTGGTACATTCCCTTAAAAAACAAGAGCAAAATTTCATCAAATATGTATACCGCACAGCATGAGATGCCTCTGTATATACAGTACATATGTATGAGCATGTAAACAATGTAACATGTACATGCTTGTTTTGAGTAAATAAAAGTTACGGTCATTTGAGAATAACGTAAAATATCAATCTTCTGAAATTCGAAGGCAAAAATGCCACACACCAATTCGCACTGAATAATTAACTAGATTGGCATTACACAATACTTGCTATAACTTTCAATCAACCTGTTATACAGGGTACATGTACATGAAAAGTGGATTGACAAACAAAATAATTATGCTAAACACGGTGGCTTCTTAGTAGCTGGGTAATGTCGGAGATAATAGATCTGATCAAAACCACACAAAACGTTCACACTTAGTACACCATTACATTAATATTATTAATGCACACGTACAGTACAGTAATAGTAGAGTTCAAAATAACAGCCTGTAATTTCTGATCCAAAAGCCACAACGACTGACCAAATTAGAAATTGTCTGACATTATGATTTATCAAAATAAGCAATTGACAACCAAGGTAAGTATAAGTGTAACACTACCAATGACTGACCATGTTGCATGTTGGTCTGTCATTTTGACAGGTCTTGTAAGAGACATTATACTGAGCACTAAATAGAAACATGTGTTTATCCAAAATGAGCAATAGACATGTATACATGATGTGCATCCAAATGAAATTCATCAGTTACTGTACACACAGTAAACTTTATTGCTACATAGCCTTTTTTTTTAGTAAGAACATCAAGAAGTTGTTGGTTAATTATTTAACAATTAACTTCACCAGACTATACCGCTGACAAAATTAGGAGACAAGTGGTCTACACACAAGACTCGGTCACTTGAGTTAAGCACATAAAAGCCAATTAAGATGCAAAACAAGTGTTACCTCCCTAATGGCTATGTATAGGACAACCTCCCTTAATATTATTATCAAGCTCGATGTTACTAGGCAAGTGGTTGTGTAGTGGAAGTTATTAAAGCAAATACAAGTGCACAGGTTAATTACCAATACTGTAGAATTATACCACACCTGGAAACTACCCAGTGTTTGAAAAAGTCTGGAGTGTATGGACGTAAAAAGCATAAACGTAATACAATATAACATTCAACATGGAAACAACTACATCAATATCGTGATAGCTTACCCCATCTCATATTGACGACAACAAGCCTCTCTGAAGTCAGTGACTGGAGACAGTTCACAATGAATAGGAGTACCTGAGGAATGTATGAACAATTGATATCACCATACATACATGCAAATTTAATTATTGAACAAGACTCAAAAATGCACACTAATACACATGCACACACCAAACACACACTGTCCTATCCTCCTTTTCTTCGCTGTCTGGTTATGGGTCATATGACTTTCCAAAAAGGAAGGCAGAAAGGGTGGATCATCACACTACATACCATCGTACACCTGGTTTACTGATCATGATGTAGCCGTAGAAAGCAGAGGAGCTTTTAGAATTGCACCAGCATCATATGTGTAACAAGCCAACTAAGTGACAAGCTCTCCGTGAATGGAAACATACAGTAAGATGTTATCCCCTGGGAGGCTTACAAAACCTCCATAGAGGCACCAGGTGGGGATGCACCAAGTGATACCATCAGGCAGCATTGTGATCATCGTTAGCTGGCTAATAGCCGTTGTGCAGGGGTCACCACAGTATTAGGCCCTTACACACACATGCACGCACACGCACACACACACATGCAACACACAGAATATACATGCACTCACTCACGCACACACTCACCACACGCACACACACAATTTCGGGTCTATCTCTTATGTACAATATTCTCCTAACACACTAGCTTAACACAACCACTACAAGTCACTGACCGTTATACCAGCGATTGTTAAGAGCCATCACTGACTTCTCTGCTATCTCCTCCTCAAAGAACTGTAACAAGACCAACACACAACCTAACACATATGTGCCTGTACATGCTATACAGTACATAATTTAACCCTTCGAGGAACAAAGTCAAATATATTGGACGCAAATACATGGGCTGGTATAAGCTGATATAACTACTTATCAGTATACAATAGAAAGAATCCGCTAATACCACGATACTCACAGTGAAATTCCTGACAAAATCACACCAAGTATCGCTTTGTTTGAAAAGAATCTCCGCTGCTAGGCCGTCAAGAAAAAGTAGCTCTTCCATTTTCAGCCGCCATTACTCTACACCTGCTACTTTGATTGGCCATATCTCGATGGTACTTAGTCCTACGTAGCGTATCAAACTAAACGCCATTATACTCAGCACGTGATGACGATTCAATTTGTATACAAAAGATCACGTAACTACCTCATGAATTCGCAATAAAGAAATAACGAAGCGGACATTCAGTGGAGATGATATCGCCCGTTCATCGCTTCATATCACAAGTACTGTTTTGTGTAGAACAGAACTATTAAGATATTATTGTTGTGTATGAAATTACCATTAAGTCAATGCCAAATAATTATCCGTCTTCGTTTTACAGAAGACCACTGCTTTGCTTATAACACAAAGTTACGTGTTCCTCCATACTTGAAAATTAATTCGGTCTTCGAAGGATTAATTAAATACAGGTCACAAGCTACAACTAAATCACTGTAGATCGAATGCCATCATAATGAGATGAACATTTTATGAAGTGGCCACTAAGTGCATGATGAGGCAGAAAGGATATGTTCATTACAAAGATAAACACACACATGAAAGTATACTCACCTTAATGTACACATTCCCCACAAGATGGTCTCCCATATTATCACACACATTCATCTCCTCAATGGGACCATACTAGATGAAAAATATGTACATTCAGCATGTGTATAATACAATGTTCGCTGCATTAAAGTGATAGAAATACCATACGTACTATGCCACATTAATGCTCGAGATCACACCATGCTAATACATAATACTATGTACAGTTGTACATTCTCATGCACAAATACACATACACACCTTTGAACCTTGGAACGATAGGTGTGTATCACTGTACATTAGAGTGTACGTACACAAAACACACACTACATACACAATCAAAGACACACACACACTACACACACACACACCACACCACACACACACTGCACACACACACACACACCACACATACACTCTACACACACACACACACACACACACACACACACACACACACACACACACACACACACACACACACACACACTGCACACGCACACTACACACGCACACTACATGCACACACACACACACATACACACACTACACACACATACACTACACACACACACACACACTACACACACACACTACATGCACACACACACTACATGCACACACACACACACACTACATGCACACACACACACATACACGCACACTACACACACCATACCTTCTCCTCAATTTCAAGAAAGATATCCTATACAAAGTGTACACAGTCAATAATATAACATATAAGTATAACCATACACATAATACTGAAGGAATATAGTACAGTTGGAAACCACTGACTGCCAGTATAAAATGTACAGACCTTGTGAACACAACCTGTATCATCTACATGGTATATACTTACATAGCTAGCTTGTCTACTCTGTTAGTGCAAAGGTATCACAGTAAAGAAAAATTATTTAATTTCGTTGAAGTACTGGATTGATCCTGATTAAAAATTTTATACATGCAATACTACATAGTACCAATTGTGCAAAAGGTATGCATGTGAGTACTAAAAATATCTTTAAGAACAGAGAGTATTTATTTTACAGCTTGACTACTACTGTATGTTGACAACCATGTACAGGGTGTACTTAGTGACATAACCACAACATAGTTACAGCCAATTGCAATAAAGCATACAACCAACATGTGGGTTTCTACATTTACACAACATGGTTATGTATATTGCATACCACAAATAAACAAGTACACACTGTACCTCAAAGAACTCATCAAAGTGAGCTTGTTCAATTTCCAGGGACACTAGTTCTAAAGAGTGTAAAACACAACACAGTAAATTTTAGCAGTGGTAAATATCCAGCAAACATAAAGAAGTCTAATGCTATTTTCATCAAAGCCAAGAAATCATGACTGGAGTGTTACTGTTGGTGGTGTTGGTGGCAAGCAGTAGCTCTTGTCTCCTCACTCAGGCACATATCTTTACATACATTGATTGGCATATTGCAAGGATATGACAGCCATTTTGAAGAGTCAGATGACTAATTATGTAAAAATGTGTTGTGCCCACACAACATGGGACAATTCCACAGATCAATATCATCTAGTTCGCAATACAGTGGTACAGTCACCAGCTATAGCAACAGATGATGAAGAATGTGCTACTGATGAGGAAGCTGATAAACCTGAGGACGCTGATAAACCTGAGGACACTGCACTGGTTACACTACATCTGAAGAAACAGCAACTTTTCTGGAAGTGGTGTTAGGAAGAAAACAGGACAATACTAGGAAGGCAAAGGTGAAGGCACAAGGTACACCTGACTCCCATGATGTGCTAAGATCAACCTGGTTGTGTCTGTGAATGTTTCACCAGCTGCTTGAAAAGCAGACCGAGCAACGAGCATGTTCCAACAGTTCTGTCAACCTGTTAGTCCAGAAGAGCTGGACCTACTAAAAGAAGTGATTGTCAACATCCAGACAGCCTTAGAATTGACGGGAAATGCCAACCTTCACCATTCTGCTGCCCGCAGACAGGCCCTGATGACTCAGCTTAACCCAAAATTGAAGCAGGTGTTCCCAGGCAGGAACTGATTTTATGGATGCAGCACCATTCCTCCTTCGAGAACTTCAGAGTACTGGCTAAAGAACACCTACAGGCACTAAACTAAAAAAGACTGTATTTTCAGGGGCAAGGATGGACAGCGGGGTTTTCAGAAAAGCTACCCCCCCCAACAGTGGCAAGACTAGGGTGAGCTGAGGAGGGAAAGTCTCTTGCAACAAAGTCAGGAAATGACAGCCAAAGAAATGAATGGCAGCACAAAGACTACAATCTATTGTATTGAAATTTATTGTATTAAAAGCTGTTTATTTACTCATTTAATAAACACACACACACACACACACACACACATCAAATACAGGCTCTTATCAACACAATGAACGTGTCAATAGAGTGCCCAAGGATGGCTAGGCAATGAGTACTCCAAACCCGGCTGGTTATCAAATAGAAACTTATCTCCTTACCAGATCAGATTATGGATATATATATATATACCCAACACTATTCTCTTCCAAAGTTGCCATTAGCCCTGTTTCATTTCATGAGTAAGCTACAATCACATGGTGACATCTCCAATCACCAAGTACACTAATACCAAACCACTAGGGTTCAGTGGGGTTCACTGCACCATTATATTACACATAAAAAAAAAACTTTCAACTGGCACCTAGTTTTCACTGCACATCTACCTCCAGATTCTTATACAGACTATCAACACTTCTTCACCTTCAAATGGGAGAAGACTTACAAATTCCAGTGCCTACCCTATCAGCTGTTCTGAAGCCAGTAGTGGGTTTCCTGACATAGCAGATCAGTTGTTATCCTTAATAAGCCAAATCCCAAATGACGTCACGAAATGCAAATGGACGCTCTATTTGGGGGACTCCAATATTTTCGTAGAATGGTTTGTATGGCGAGTCTAATGTGATTGTCCTTGATAGCAGAATAGAATCGATTCACTGCTAAGGTAAGCAAAAAATATGTTTTGGTACTTGTTTTCGAATATAGCGATGCTACTTTTTGCCGATTCTGCTTAATTTTTGCTGGTTCTTCACAGAGACCGTGCAATGGCATCTGGCGGAGACGGCAGAATTGAGGGAGATATCGACAAATTACTTGCGAGTACTTCAGCTATTTCATCGCAAACTGACAAAGGCAGTTCAAGAAAGTCGTGTAGTGATGAATTGTGGCGGGGTCAGTATTGCTGTGTGCCTTTGTGCCACCATTCATCTGCTGAAAACACAGAAAGAGCATGTTTTGGATTACCTCGTATCTCATTTCATTCTTTCCCAAGTATTGTAACAGAAAAGGCAAGGGCACAGCACTGGATTTCAAATATTCGACGAGACCCTGGTACCAATTTTGTCATCAATAGGAACACAAAAGTATGTTCAGAACATTTCACTGCTGATGACTATAGTAGTAAAGATCCCCAAGCTGCCAGGCGTGTATTGAAGAAAACAGCTGTCCCATCTTTGTTTCCATGGAACAGCGACAAAGTATTCAAACGTACAACACAGAATTCTTACAAAACAGATTCTACTCAACTAACGGAGACTAGCCAACAGTATTGCATGGAACTTGTGTCAACTGAAGATGTGGAAAAAACTCAAGACATTGGGATAGAAGATGAAGGGTTTTCTGGGGGTGATTTAATTGAATTTTTACAGGGAAAAGTAGCGGAAATGTCACTTCAGCTGGCAGAATTACAAACTAAGCACGAAAAATCTTTGTTTCGCTTGGAAAATATCAAGGATGATAATTATCAAATCAACCTGTATACCAGCTTTCCAGACTACGACACTCTTTTCTATTTCTATAAAAATATTTTAGAGTCTGATGCAAAGGTTATGCGCTAATGGAGGAGTGGCGAATCGAAGGATACTTATGCTGAAGAAAAGACTGGGAGAAGCCACAAACTTCCCTTGCTAGAGCAGCTCTTTCTAACGCTGGTTAGGTTCCTTTTGGGTCTATTTGAATTCGATATAGCAAATAGATTTGGAATATCTCAATCATCTGTTTCTAGAATCACTGCTACGTGGATTAACCTGCTGTTTCACAGTTTGAAAAGCTTGGAGCGTTATCCACCCTGGCATATAGTTAAAAAGTATATGCCAGAAGCTTTTAAGGAGCAGTATCCAAATACTAGGCTGATAATCGACGCTACAGAATTTGGTATTGAGTACCCATCATCACTAGTTTCCCAAGCTGCCACATTTTCGGCATATAAGAATAAGAATACAGTGAAGGTCCTGATAGGAATCATTCCAAGTGGGGCAATTGTATTTGTATCTCCTACATATGAAGGATCAATATCAGATAAAAAGTTAGTTGAACACAGCAAGTTATTAGACTTACTTGAAGTTGGTGATGAGGTCATGGCCGACAAAGACTTTGATATACGAGACTTACTTGCACCATTAGGAGTAAAGTTAAACATTCCTCCATTTTTAAATTCAGGAACTCAATTTTCAAGCGATAATGTTTTACGTACAAAGAAGATTGCCCGGTTGAGAATTCATGTTGAGAGAGCCATAGGCCGTATAAAAGAATTCCAGATTTTTCAACCAACCATTCCAGCCTCAATGTGGGACTCTGTAAATGAACTTGTGTATGTGTGTGCCATGCTTTGTAACTTCAGTCCACCACTTGTTTGTTAACTATAATGTACATAATAAAATTAATATAATAAAATTAATGTGGTATAGATGTTTTAAAATACTATACATGCACAAAGATGAATATATTTTTATAAAATACGTGAAGTTGAGTCATAATGGTTACTGCCATTGTACACAATAATAAGACAATTCTGTATTGATTGGTTACTGCTACAGAGTTCATCAGATGTTACTGGAATAAAAATTTCTCCCTTCATTTTAGGAACTGGTGGTGGTTGGTGTGGAAATTTACGTGCAAACACATTTCCAAGATTAGAGTCAGTGAACACTATAATGTCTCTCTTAAGGCCAACCGCCATTAACCAAAGTTCAATATCACCACCCCACTCACAGGTGGTCAACACTTGCAGTTGTTTTGCCTGCCAGTCTTGGTCAGACAATGAGCACTCTAGCTGAATATCAGGGTAATTCAGCATTGCCAAAAGGATGAGTTGCCTGAGATGGTTACTCACCACCTCATCACCAGTAGAGGAGCTTGCAATTAGTCCTGCCTTGTGTGCAATTGCATGGTAAAGACAATTGCCGTCACCCTTAACTGTATGCCTCTTTAGCTGCAAATGTTTTAAAACACTTTGTATAGTTCTATACTTTGAGGCTTGGCATATGCTGTCACTAACTGCACATCAGAAGTTTCTTGGTCATGGGAAATCTGCGTATGGTCTGTCTTGACGATTGCTTTTTTATCAGAACATTGTTGTTTCTTGGTGGAGATGTGACCAGGCTTTTCTACACCAGCTTGTTGCTTGCTGACATGGTGTAATGTGTCCAAATTGAGTGCTTGCATATTGCTGTCTTTCCTGACTAAAGACTCTAAACAAAGACTCTCCTAGGCTTGGACTCCTTCACTAGTTTCTTGTTCATTGTTGCTGCCATTAGGGTCAAACTTCTCCAAAGCTTTTACTTTCACACTACGGTCTTGCCCGTCTCAACAAGGTGGATTCTTGTTCTGCGTGCCTTGCTGTCTTACACTGCCTTCTTGCTGATCAATAGGGTCACACTTCTTTACTTTAGTTTCCATGAAATTCTCTCGCACTATTACTCTGGATACAGAATCTATAAAAGAGCACGGTTCATTCATGATTGGTCCAGGAAAACTAATGGTACAATCTGATGGAGATATTATCATGTGAGGCACAGCAGTTGGTAAAAACTTATTGAAATAGAAATTGCGTGCTTTAAACAGTACTTGGTCCATAAAGGCTGGTTCATACTCAATTCTCTGAATGAAGGGTTCTCCCATTGGTGACCAAACAAAGAAATCGCACCATTTAAGCCCTGTAACATGCATTTGAGTTTGTATTTGAAAAAAGTAAGCATGCAATTTTGATAACATCGCTTGTCCTTTTGATTCTGTTAAGCAAAACCCATTCACAGTCTTACAGGCATCATCTATGGTTTGTCTCTCACAAACATAAGGACACTTTATTTCTAAGATTCCCTTTGGGTGGCTTATTTCACTTAAGTCAGTTACAATCCCATCTGGGCTTGCTGCAAGCCAAGGCATAGAATGGTCAACAAAAAGACCACATGATTCTACCTTCACTATTTTTCCTTTAGCTCTTTGATGTTTTACGTAACTAGAAATTGCAACAGTTTCATGTTTTCTTCCATAATTAATTGCCAGTGTATTGATTGACTGCAATGAGATTTCCTCCTGACAAAGGCTGTACATGTAGTAGTTGGTCGCTGACAACAAATTTCCTTCATTCCAGAAGCAGTTACACGAAGTTTGCATTCATGGTGCCACCTGTCTGATTGACGTTGTCCTCATGTGGACGACTCTAGTTTCCGTATTGCAGTAGCATTGATACTTACATGATGGGTGTAGAGGTCATCTAATAACTTTTGCTGCACATTTACTTTTGTCTCACCAGCAAAAATTTCCTGTGGCGGTATAGGGGAATGACTATCATTGATATAAGTATGATCGTGCTTAACAGATGATTGGTTAGCAGAAAGTTGCTGCATAAACAACTGCTTCTTCAATTCTGCCTGTGCAATTCTTTCCTTCCGCATTTCATCTTACCTGTTGTCCAGTGGGACAGGGTCATCATCCAAGATCTGTAAAAAGCATGATGTACCATAGTTAGTCATCATAGATACTTTTGCAAGTGCTTGTTCCCTCTCTCTCTCAGTACTGACAGTGTTGATAGCAAAATTTGCAGCAATGATCTTGTTTTGCTCTATGACAGTGCCAGAAATAAGAATTCATCATTGACTGGTCAAATGTCCTAGCAAGATTAAACTTGGTAGGTCGTTTCCAGATTTGATTGGCCATCTTGTCTCCTGGGAACAGCAAGTGGTATGTAGCTGATGTGTTTCTGAGGACAGCATCACAGGATATACTATTGGACACCACGAGCAATCCTTCACAGGTCACCAGCATATGGAACACCTAGAAACACTTCTAATTCCACCACATACATTTTAGGAGTCCATTTTCATATGGGCTCCTATTAAATTTGTTAATCAAAAATGTGTACATTAACTAACTTATTCTATGACTAGCTACCTTACAGTATGATGACTAAGATAAAGTACGTGAGCTACGAATATCTATCAGGTTAAACGCCACAGCTTTGGTAATAGCCACACCTCATCACCATTAGAAGAAACGTGCTCCAGCACATAGATTAAACGTACTAACCACCACATAACAATGATTCGGCTACAGCAACAACCGCTACCATTCTTTACGTTATCCATGTCGAGCCAGCTTACCCTTGGCCATCGAGATATGATGTGATTTATCATCTGATATTGCTGGTTTCCAGTATTTTACTTCAAGACTAATCGTTAGGTATATCTCCATCAGTAACGTGGAAGGGGGAATCACCAATGTGGCTCAACTGGATCCCACCAAAAATTAGACACAAGTCACTTTAAATTCCTTCACTCAGTAGACTCGAATATCCTTACACAGTCCAATCTTCCGAAGCCTTCACATAACAACTTAAGTTTAAATCCACCAATGTGTGCACCAAAATATTAGAATACTGTCGTCTGTGATCACGTGGTAATGTCCTATGGGCCTCCATCATCGCTGGGACATTGAACAGCTGTGAGGTACGCTATCAGCTTAATGTGACATCTGTTATAGCTTGCTTGATTTTTAATTTGTGAGCTTTTACCAACTGTCTTGCTGCTTGTCGGACGTTTGACCGAACAAGCCTCCAAATAGTCGGTCAAAATGTGATTTTGCTCGGAAAATGGCCGATGGCTGACTGTTATTTCTGGCACTGCTATGATACATAAATTTTCCCTCAGAGTACGTGCCTTATCTGGATCAATGATCCTCCTTGAGCTTGGACGACAGTCCCACTTATTAACATGTTGCAGCTTACACCTTTTCTTCTTCCCATACACATCCTTATGTAGTGTAACATCATCTGTTGGGCGCGGCTCAACATTACGTTTTCTGGGCTGATTCCAGGTCTGCAATCTGCTAGTACAACCAAGTTCTTCCTCTTCTCTTAAACCCAACCCTACATAATCTTCAGGACAATACAACGTAGCAGTTACATGATTACAACATCCTGCCAATCCAGCTGGGCAAGTACAGTAAGCTATAACAACACGGGCATTTGACTCTCGAATAATGACTGTGACATTGTATATCCGATCTTTTCTCGTAGATGGTAAAACCTTGGTTGATATGCATATAAAATCTGTTTGGCTTATCCAGGGATGATACTTTATATCCTAGACATGACCATCCTTGAAAAAACGATACGCTTTATCTAAAGCACGGGTGTACTCAATTGACTCATACCAGGATTCATCAGAGCTGCTTTCTTTACTCAATAAGTTGTCCTCTTGGTCATCTACAATGATTTCAATGTCCCTGACTCCCTTCAAGAAAACTTTACGACTAACAAGGAAGTCATATATTGTACCAAAAGTGATACGTAGTTGGCAAATGATTCAGCTTGGTGGTCCAATCCGGATCCTCCTTGGCATACACTGAAGGAGCTTATGTGATTGTGAGCCAGGCCTATTACTTGATGTCAGCTTTTGTAGGCAGTTTATTCCTCCATCTGGATCGATAACATATTGATCCCACCCATATTCAATGTAGCATTCTACCCTATATACAGATAAAAGCTTTCAAGAATACACATTAAAGTAGTGCTGTCACCTTTCTAGTAGCTGAGGTTTATTTCCACTGGTTAGTGCTCCGCGGCAAGCAAGCCATCTCTTCAACTGCATCACGTTTAGTTGGCTGGGCTTTTTGCCATTCAAAGAAGCTCCCGGAACATCATCTTCACTCAATATATCAAAATCATTACCAATACCCCCCTTAGCTCCACCATCTCCGGAAGTCACGAGCGATACCATTGCTAGAGTCGGCCCAGCACGTCAAGCCTTTGTAGAAAACAGCAAAAATTAATCAGAATCGGCAAAAAGTGGCATCGCTATATTCGGAAACAAGTGCCAAAACATGTTTTTTGCTTACCTTAGCAGTGAATCGATTCTATTCAGCTATCAAGGACAATCACATTAGACTCGCCATACAAACCATTCTGCGAAAGTATTAGAGTCCCCCAAATAGAGTGCTCATTTGCATTTCGTGACATCATTTGGGATTTGGCTTACGTATATGACATACTGATGATGCATCAGGACAGGGCTCAATTAAGACAAATTATGGACCCAAATGACCTGCCAACTGTTCGAGATCCTGAAGCTAATTGTGGATCAGACAAAGTCCACACTGACTCCTACCCAGGATATGAAATTTTTGGGCTTCCACTTAGCTCCACATATCAATCCCCATGGAAAAATTCATGAAGATATACATGACGAATGAAACAGCATGGATTGTGGGGAAGACCACTGGGAAGATCACTGCTACCATGAATGCTTCCCACTAGCCCCATTGCATTACCAACCTCTCCAAATGCAAATGAATTCCTTCTCCAGAGCTACAACTAGGAGGAAATTTCCAACAAGTACCCTGTACGTGTACTGTACAAGTTCCTCTCACTGAACCCTGCTAGCAAGGAAGACCTAATGGTGGGTGGCTCTCACAACAGTTCCAATATGAGCACTGGTGTCCCTACCAGGCTCATCAATAACAGTGCATTCAGATCCATCTAAACGAGCAGTGCTGAATAGTCAGTTCCATTATGGTCTCCCAAGGAGGCAACTCACTACATCAACTATTTGGACTTGTTAGCTGCCTTCTAGCAATTAAAACATTCAGGAAGACCTGGTACAGAATATCACAGTTTTACTACAAATGGACAACATTTCAACAGTTTTTTATATAAAACCAGAAAGAGGGTAGTGTCCAGAGCTCTGTGCCAGTTAGCAATAACAATGTAGACTTGATCAGAACACCTTCCAAGCCAAGTGAACTCACAGGGTGATAAGGAGTCCAGAACAGTGAGGGATCGCTGTAACTGGATGCTGAACAATCAGTGTTCCAACAGATAGAGGCAGGAATGGGTCCAGTAGAAGTGTGCTGACCTTCTTGTCTATATCATGTTTAGTGGTACCCATACTGGATCATTGTGACGTAGTATGGGGAACTTTTACCAATTGCTTATTCCAAGAGTGACAATATAGTTTATAATTCCGGGGTACACAAATTTAGAACTCATCAAACCCTCTTTTGAGCACAAGAAAATGGGAATAAAATACTTTACCATACAACTGCTGTAATAACTGTATTGTATGCATGTATATGTGACCAGATCTGCAAGATTTGTGCAAGCCTAATTTTACTGTAGAATTCAATGGGTGGAATATTCACGAAATCGAAAAATAAAATTCCATAAAATCTTGTTTCACAATGAAGTTGTCAAGGAAACTGAAGATATGAGCGTTGCATTGGACAAGCGGTCCACTGTCTATTTTTTTTCTCACGTTTTTGCCTTCGCCCTGGTTGTGGAAGGCACATGAAAGACAAAACTTTCCCAGAAATGTATTCGCCTGTTCATGGAAAATGTGATGGTGTAGTTACATCTTACTGTAAAGTTACAGTATGATTGCTTAATTAAATGCCTTTTTCTGTATTGTCACTGTACAAATTGATTTTCTGCTATTGCCACTTTGTACTGCTGTAACTTTGAAAGTTCTTGGCTTCTAGAGCTGAAACTTTGGTTAACCATCCCTTTGGCTATCTAGATCAAGAAAATGTAATGAAATGGAATTTTGAAAAAAGCGTTAACATGTTGGGTTCTTGCAGATCCAGTCACATATACTGATTATAATGTACAGTATGTTTAGAGCACTGTGAAAAGCATTATTTTTATACTGAAGCATCAAAAAATACATTGCATGCACATACCATACCACTAACACTGCACACAGATATATAAGTACATGTGTACTGTACATACACATAGACATCCAGGCATGCACGCACGCACACACACAACTTCATATTTATTCTTTATCACAAACAGTATGGCTATGGCACAGCACTATTAATACTGTACATTCCCTAGCTCACTTGGTCCATAAGGGTTAGCAGTTGAGTTGTTAGGATTACGGTAGAGGTTCTGTATCATGATGGTCTGTGGTGTGATGGGAGAAGTACAGTAATTATATTGTAGAATGTCTAATGAATAAATTATGTACATGCAAATTTCCAAAGAGAATGAGTGTAATGACAACACACATAAACAAAAATGCAGTGTGTGTGCGTGTGTTCAAGATAGAAATGGTGTTATAACATAACATACACATACTGTATGCATGTACATAGCAGAAATAATAAGTTTGGCAGTCGATTTTGGAAAGGAGTTCAACGAAACCATGTTCAGTAAAAATATACTAGCTTAGCCAACTCTCTTGCTACATATATAACAACGCATGTTGAACGATAAGACCTGACCTGACTGAAGGTTGGTTTGTTGTGCAGTCTGGAACATCTTTCACCATGACGACAAGCTCCTATCTTGAAGTAGAAGGAGCAATTAACCCTGCAAAAGAATTTTAGTTCACAAACATAGCTACAAATAATCAGACCATTCATGTAGTTTTAGTTGGGCATACCATGCCACAAATATAGACACGAATCTAGACACGAATCTAAGACTACTCCAAATAAATTCTGTCCGGACTCAGGCATATTTGCATGCGGGTGGGCGGTCCATTTCCATTATTTCAGTATAAGATTAGCAGCTTTTCAAACCATTCAGTATTTGCCTGGCACAACCATAAAAAGCTGCATAAAAGCATGATTAAGTTGGTTTCTTCCTTTTTGAGCAAAAATAACACAAACATGAAGTTTGTGCCGACTCAATAGCACTGCTGACATGCAGTGAGCTGACACTGTTTTTACTGAGCATGTCAGTATGCAAGAATAACTGGAAAATAATGGAAGAATACAGAAAATAATGGAATATTTAGAGCTGACAGTAACCAGATGTGGGCGGCGGACGGGAAACAGAGAATTTATTTGGAGTGGCCTAAACATTTTTCTTAATACAAAGGTTCTACACATTGTCAATGTCAGAGTTTTGTATGCAGAGTACACTTGTGAGTGTTTAGTAAAAATGAGGCACAGTAATTCAAAGTGTAAAGTAATAAATCAATGAATCATTCTGGTCCCAGTTGTAGCGACCCTCTAGCGCTCTAGAGTTTGATTGATTGTTATTTTATACTCTCAACAATCGGCACAATACCGTTCCGCCTTGTTGGAGTGATACAAAATAAAATAAAAAACATCAACAAATTAACCAGGTTCCGTATTTTGTTCGACCTAAATCAGACGATCCCAATTTTTTGTTTATAAACACAACAACTTACTTGTCCTTCTCTGTTCCGAAGATAGAGGCCAAATAATCTGCCATGCTGGAAGAAAATTCTAATTCACGCACTTTCCTAGTGTTCTAAATAAAGCGCGCCTATTCGAAAGCGATGATCGGTGGAGTTGGACACGTCATAGATATATAATCTATGGGCACGTAAACTACTCTGGACGTCAGGAGGGACATAGGCTAGCGAGACCAGCTGTGGGAATCTACCTAAGTATCACCCTGTTTAGGTTACTTAGCAACTTGGCTAATCCTCAAGGACTACAAATGGTACTACCACTATAAGTTGCCATCCGAGGACATCATGGTTTTGTTGAATGCTGCAAGATTCAATGCAAGATTGCAACTTATGGTGTTATTACCAGGTGTCTCTGCAGACAACAGCACACTATCACCAGCTGAATTTCTGTAACATGTTCAATGGCCTATCCATCACTGTCACAACCTCTCCGTGCACTGAAGATGCAGGTCAACAAAATACATCCTGCCTGCATTCACCATCATCCAGTGTTCTCATTCTCACATCTTGTTGAAGGCTGTCCATACAATTCAACAGCTGTCAATATCCATCAACATTGTACTACAATCAACACCATCATCAGTGTCATGGCTATCCTAAATCACACCATGCCACCATCAACTTGCAGGGGACAAGTTACAGTATATCACGTCACTACCAACTTCACCAAATCACATTACTTTCTCTATGTCACATACTGTAAAGCTAAGCATTAAACTGTCTATGTATAGCACTGAAACAACTATACTTTCTCCCTATACTACCCTACAACCTACAGTACCTATTTTTGTCACCTTCCTCTAAAGTTGTAAATGTAAACACTTAAAGCACTTGTGTGGGTGAAGATCAAATGAATAAGAGTGCCATACAGCACTGTAAGGCATAAAAATACAGCATTGTTGATCATGTGTGTAAGCAGCGTAACATTCCAAAACGAAGCTATCTGTTTTATGACCAAACGTGTATACTATATAGACGCTTACCAATTGTCTGATGGCTGCAAACCGACACAGTTTGACTCTACAAAATGAACACTCTGAACGAAGATGACCAGAAAGTACTTTAAACAAAGCACTGCCATGCTCGTGCAATATGGGAAAATAGCACTCTGACGTGGTGTTGAGCTGAATACAGCACTCGGCTTCACCTCATGCTGTAATAGTCTCTCGCCCACACCCTCATTCTATTTTTCCCATATTGCACTCATGGCGGTGATTTAACCAGTATTTAATTGAGAGAGAAAATGTTAAGGCCAGTAGGTACATGAATAAGAATCCCAGTAAGTTCCCTTGATGAGCTAGACTTGTGGCAGTTATTGATTCTTAGATAATGAGTGCAGTTACTTGCTGTCCATGAAATTTTTTAACATTTTGTAGCTATCTCTATGATGTATATTAACTGAGAAAGAGAGGAAGAAATTGTATATGAGCTTAAAAACTGTAGGGAAAAAGACATCGTGATAAATTAAGGCACGGCCGTATCATGAAGAGGAAAGTTGCAGGTAATCAGTAGACTTCTTAATCAATGGTCAACATAATCATGGCATTAGTGGTAACCTTTGTAGTAGTCAGTTTAGTCTTTAGTAGATAATTGTAATCATATGTAGGTATTACATAGTTGTAATTGTACATTAGCTTATTGCAGAATCGTCATTGTATGAAGGATAAATTATAAATAAATATAACAATAAGCAATCTATGTGGAAAATGAGTAAATGAAAATCCTACATTCCTACATCCGCTAAAATTATGTGCCCCAAAAATTTGTACATATGTAGTATGTAAACCATAATTTTACTTTAGAAAGTGTATTATGTTTGATCAATGAAAGAAAGATCTTAATGAATAATTATATGTACAAAAAAATACAAATTTTAAGGATCATGGTAGTGAAACAATAAAGAATACTTCCACTTACAATCATAATAGTTATCGGGATTTGTGGAAACTAACTACCTACCCTATATACATGAGTGTGCAGCCACAATACAACAAAAATGTATTTTTATTATATACAGCACTTATGTGTATGCAACAGTCAACTAAACATGTATGTCTTTAGTGCTTTAATAATCATTCGAGGCAATTCTTCAGCAGCTTTTTGAAGAATCTTTTTGAGAATATAATAAACACCATAGATAACCATACCCCATGTGCTACTTCTTTCCATAGATTGCATGTGCCGTAGTTTATATTGCCATTTTTCAATGCAATCGACTATACGTTTTTCTGCATTATCAGGAGACATTTTGGTTTGCTGGCTTTTCATTTTGTCCATATTCCTTGGCCAACTGTACAAGGTGTCTTTCAGTGGTTGTAAAATTTCATTCAAAGATAGACTTAATTCTTTTATATAATATGCTCTGTAAATCATAACATCTTTTGCTGTGATACTCACATCTCCTCCTATTTCTTTTCTAAGTATGTACATCTTGTACTTTTCATCTTCAGACAATGAATCAGTCCAGCTCCTATCTCTTCCTTTTAATTCACAATAGTCTTGCATTTTGCTGATATGTTCATCTGCAAAATCTATGGCTTTTTTAACTGCTTGTTCCCAATATTTAACAAGTTGAATTTGAGCGGTCAATACCTCTTGTTTATCTAATAATACACTGTTTTCTTGCTGCAACTTGTTAAGGCTATAGGTCAATACCTCTTGTTTATCTAATAATACACTGTTTTCTTGCTGCAACTTGTTAAGGCTATAGGTCAATACCTCTTGTTTATCTAATAATACACTGTTTTCTTGCTGCAACTTGTTAAGGCTATAGCAATAATACATAAATGATAGTATTACTACTGTTAAATATAATATTCTTGGAGCCTGGAAAATTCGCTTGATTCCACTTGTACACCCTAAAAATATTACATAAACATTACTACCTATTCATTGTATAATACTATTTTGGTGACAACTAAAATTAATGAACTACTCTTAATGCTCTCTGGTGGACAACCTTTAGTTTGGCAATGTTTGCCTTCAGTGTTTTCACTGTTACATATTACAATATGGCCAGGCAATGTAGATTGCTAATTTCTCATCAGCCACTTCCGATGCAGGTGGGCAGTCCTTTTTTATGAAGAAAGCCCTCCAAAATCACAGCAACAGCAGTTTGTCTGCCACTATAGTATGTTCACGTTGAGCTGAATCCTGAAAAACAGCTAAAAATTAAATGTGAATTTTTTCTCAACAGAGTTAACATTTCAGCCGACCAGATGATTATTGGTAACAGCAAAGGTGTCAACAACAGACACGTACGGTTTGGCTCCATTACAAGTTCGGAAAAGGACTGTAATGGACAATGTATTTGTATGGCTTCACCATAGGAAATGTATTGTGAAAATTTTGATTGGCTGTAAATAGTATGTCAAACATTTGAACAAAAAAATTTTGAAATAATTTTAGCGGGTCAAGCAGTACTACAAATGAGCCAAATTTCAAGATCGTGAGTAATTGCATCCATGAGTTATTAAATGTTTTTGAGGATTCAGCTCAACGTGAACATACCATACAAGGATTATCAAAAGCCTTCCGCTGAAGCAGGAAGAATTAGATGAAAATGATGGCTAGTTTGTCTATAAACATCAAAATGCTAGCACACATGATCAATTATAGCAGTGAGGCAGCAGGGTGGAAGGTGATGCGGGTAGGTGATGAGACAATGAATCAACTTTGCCTGCATGGCTTTGGTATTATAATCAATTATCATCGCAACTGTCATAATAATAAAATATATATACCTCCAATCGAAACAACTTGCTGTTGATTAATTTTGTTTCAGATCCCTACCGGCAATGGTGTGTCTCACAGCCTAAATTTGGTGATTATTTTGCAAGTTCTCACCATTATTCTATTATATCAATTGTATGGAAGCAATAAACTAGCTTGTTAACATTGTCATAGCTAGGCATAGAGGAAGGCAGGCTAAGCTAGACCTACAGTACCTCAATGTCAGGGGAGGAGGCTTTAACCTTTCTAAGACATTATAATAATACTCTTAAAGAGCAGTCAGCTAACTCTAATAATATAAAACAGTCAAGTGCATGTGAGATTGTAATGAATAAGATGTGCTTCCTGCCCACATCAACTAACTTTCCTGATATGCACATTAAATTAAGAGGCTTACATCCCTTTGACATCAGGCAAAGGCAGGTGAGTGTCAAAACATGACATCTTGCCATATTTTGACACTCACATGCCGGTTCCCAAAATGATATGTTCACAGGTGAACTATTGAAAATGCAATCATGAAGAAATAGTCTAAATGATTAAGGTTTCCTTCTGATGACTGAACCAACCTATTAATTAAATCTTATTGTAGCAAACCAAGCATGCTATGTACTGTGGTTGAAAAAAAAGGCACATCTCAGGACAAAGCAGCGTCGAATAGGAAATCAAGCCCGTAGCTATATCCATTGTCGAGCTATGCCTGGCTGAAGGCATCAGTTAGTCAGAATAAAATTCTGCTAAATAAACAAATTTTAAAGTTACAGATATAGAAACATTTTGGAAGGGTTTGGGGTTGGTCTGAAGACAATTTTGGGCTTGGCTGTGCCTAACCAATACTGCCAAAGGAAAATTGAGGCTGGCTTTAGAGTGATAATGTTGGCCAGAAAGCCCAGTTCTGCATGATCCCTAATATACAGTACTACCGTACTGTATGATACAGAAAAGATTTGATGCATTATCAAAGAATTGCACAAGTCAAACAATAATGATTTCTAGAAGCGCTTAACACATTCAAGATTTGGGAGAAGCAATTTTGTGTTGGAGAGAAACAGTTTACGTAGTTTGGTTACTAGGAATTAGTAACACACCTTATTTTAGACTTAAATTTCACTTGCACGACTGATTGACTTGTGCAATTCTTCGATAATGCATCAAACCTTTCTGTATCATACAGTATGGTAGTACTGTATATTAGGGTTGTATGTATGTATGTATGTATTTGATTGTACCATTTGGGGTTTTCACCCCCTGGGCAAACCAGCTGAGCTGACTGCCCAGTACCTAATCTTAAATCTTAAATCTAGGGATCATGCAGAACTGGGCTTTCCAGCCAATATTATCACCCTAAAACCAATGGCAGTGTTGGTTAGGCACAGCCAAGCCCTTAGGCACAGCCAAGCCCAAAAATGTCTTCAGACCAACCCCAAGCCCTTCCAAAACATTTCCATGTAATTTTAAAAATTTCCTAGTTAGCAGTCTTATACGCTTACCCATGATACTATGCAATGGACAGTGTTCTAGACGTCCCTGCCAGTTTTTATGGAGAATTATTAAAATTTATACCAAAAATGGAAGGCAGCTATGGCCCCAAGTGTGAAAGGAATCTAGTTATTGCCAATCCAAGTGGCCATGACCAACCTATTTTTTGCTTCCTCACTTTAAAAAGCCGAGAGGGAAGCTATTGTTATAATTTTGCTATCCTGGTAGCTATAGTCCTTCCAAATACCGAAACCACAGTACACCAACTCTGCTGTATGTTTTAAAAGATCATAATTATAAGTTATTCATAAGTGTTAGAGACAACACCAATACTTTCCAAAATATTAAGTTGCAAAACAACATGAATATTCTCCAAATTAATTTTAAAAATATACTTCTGATTGCTTTAATAGAATAATCCATTAAAGTATCTCAGTTTAACACAGAAATATTTCATATGTGTTATGTCAAGTTAGCTAACTTTAATTCTATTGTTTCCCTCATTTCCCACCAATTTAAAAATGGATAGCCGCTGTTATTATAATTTCATTATGTTGGTAGCACCAAAATGATAATACACTTATTGTACATCAGCATGTTTTAGAAGATACTAAGCTATTCATAGTTCACAGACAACATCAAAGACTTCACAAAAATATTAAGTTACAAAAACAACACGAGTTTGAATCTATTATAATAGACACGACTTGTCTACCAATGCAGTAGGGTAAGGTGGTAAGTCTGGAAACAGGGAATCATTAACATTGACCTAATTAAGGTCTCTACATCAGAGGCACGACATGATCTTTTGTGATTAGTTTGATCTGTAGTCAGTATGGTCAGCTTAACCTATATTATCTAATAGCT
Organism: Dysidea avara; assembly: GCF_963678975.1. NCBI lineage: Eukaryota > Metazoa > Porifera > Demospongiae > Dictyoceratida > Dysideidae > Dysidea > Dysidea avara. The sequence goes on from NC_089272.1 coordinate 15,922,950, forward strand.
AACAAACAATTTACATTCTAATTCGTATACTGCATATATTCCTATGAAACGGGTGAACATGGAGTTGCACGTTGGATTATTATTATAGGTAATCCTGTTTCTGGTCCCTTAGGCCTACCGCATCAATTTTTGTACGTTGCGCTAATTATTTTTGTCCATTAATATAATACATATGCAAATATTTCACAGCTGTTCAGAATGCATGTTTACAAGTAAGTCAATGTATGGTAGGTATAGTGGAATGGTCAGGGTGCATGTGTCATGGCTCTCCCACTTTCTTTGCAATGCTTGTAACACATGATCAAAGATCAACTACTCTAATAGAACAGTCATTTATTATCACTAAAAAATTGTACCGTAAGTGGGTGCTTAAGTTACCTATACTATACTCACTGAATCTATCTTAAATCTGAAAATTTGTAACGTTTCCCCAGACCCTCCAGAATGTCTGTTGTTGTATAGTGGTTCTAACTCAATGCATTGTGCATAATTATTGCCCCCTCCATTCTGTACTGACCCTTGAAATGATGATATATTGGTATATTCTTACTTCTTGCATGGCAATCTAATGTGAACTATTAAATTATAGGATATTGTAACTACTGCACGAGCTATGTAACTAGCCACTATATATAATCGCTATGATGAAGTAAGTTCTACAGATAGTTTTCTAACAATGCAACATTATTATGCAATGAAATAAATAGTTTTTTCAGTTTCACACAGCAAAAAAAATCTATAGCAAGTCACTTAAGGCCACTCCAAATAAATTCTCTGTTTCCCATCCTGGATTCAGGCGTAATTGCATGAGGGCGGGTAGTCCATTTCCATTATAAGATTGGTAGCTTTTCAAGCCATTATTTGCCTATAGTATGTACGCGTTGGGCTAAATCCTCAAAAACATTTAATAACTCATGTATGGAATTACACACGATCTTGAAATGTAGAACTGCTTGACCTGCTAAAAATATTTCAAAATAATTTTGTTCAAATGTCCAACGCAATATTAACATACATTTTCTATGGGAAGCCATAAAGTGCAGTATCTACTTCGACCCTTTCCCAAACTTGTATTGGAGCCAAACCACATGTGTCTGTTGTTGACACCTTTGATGTCACCACTGGTTGGCTGAAATGTTACTTCTCTTGAGAAAAATCCACTATTTATTTTTTAGCCGTTTTTCAGGATTCAGCTCAATTTGTATGCACAACCATAAAAAGCTCCATAAAACCTTCCTTTTAGTTGCAAAAATAACACAAACATGAATTTGTGCCGACTTGATAGCACTGCTGACACGTGAGCTGACAGTTACAAGATGGTTATTGCTGAGCTGTACAGAATGCAGGAATAACAGGAAAATAATGGAAGAATACGGAATAATGAAGTATACAGAGCTGACAGTAACCAAATGTGGGCGATGGACGGAAAACAGAGTTTATTTGGAGTGACCTAAGCTACACTGGCGTAGGTCGTGTATAAGTCATGATCAATATGGTTAACAGTGATGGGCAAGTTACTTTTTAAAGTAACTAGTTACATATTACATATTACTTGCAGCTGAACTATTTAGTTACAGTTACATATTACCAATAAAATAAAGTAACTGTAATAATATTAGGCCACTCCAATTGGTAATTATGTTTCTGGTCCTTTGAAAATCAGTTTCAGGTGCGGGCGGGCGGAATTCAGCAACAAAGCAACAATGAAGTGACTGCTACTGTAAATTTAGAGTATTTTTTTTGATTTACTGACTGTTCTGTTAGAGTATATCAATCCGTTTGCCCATTTCTTGCAGGTTTTCACTGATAAAATACAATTCATGACACTTAGATAGTTAGATTTAGCATAGTTGTTGCAGCCCAATATTTGTTTCCGAAATCCAGATTTTTCAAAAAGCTGATGCGGGCATTTTACCCATGTATTTCTGAAATTTCACGTTCTCCAAAAAAGGATGCGGGCGGTGGACCAGAAACATAATTACCAATTGGAGTGGCCTTACATATTAGGCCACTCCAAGTCATACCTTAGTTTCTGGTCACTCCCAAGCCTACAAATGGATGCGGGCGGGCGGATGATCAGGACTTTAGGACTATAGACTCTACTGTGACTATATACTGTATGGTATTATTATTTGCTCAATTTAGCAAATTCATGTTGATTTGTTTTTAGTCAAACTTAACCAACAACATAAGTAGTTGTGCTTCGGCAAAAAATGCACTAGGAAAGTTGTTGATGGATCATGGCTAGCTATACACTGATGTATAGCATTTAAGTATATTTATTTATTTATTTAGAATATACTATAGGAAATGTTTAGCTCATGTAGCTACTTATGCTTTCCAAGTGAAATAAATGTCTCATTAGCTATGTCAGGAAAATATTACTATGACTTATAGCTAAGTTATTCAAATGATCATGATCCAAAATGAAATTTAACTTCTATTTTCACATCAGAAATTCTTCATTCAAATGTGAAGTCGTAGCCCACTAGCTATGTGTTTCCAGCCTTCTATTCAATAACCTTGAGAAAAGTAACTGTCAAAGTTTTGAGTCATTGAGTGCTCCAGACTAGTGTTTTTTAGTGATCATCTGGGAATGTTTAAACTATAAGGGTTTCTACTTGCCAATCTAATTTTAGTTATGGAAAAGTTTAAGTTTAAACTCACCGAATGTTGCCGGCTTTCCATACCCCTGGAGTGTTCAGTGATAAGGAATTTGAAGTTACTAGACTAATCATTAGAGGACTACATTTGAATTACTATAAAGTTAAAGCTATGGCCCATCTGCATGGGCTAGTAGTTAATGCTACTGAAATTACTTTGGTTACAGAAGCATTAGTAACAGTTATAATCTGAACAGCTATATAATCAAGGACAAAACTAGCTATAGTTAGAAACATTTTATTAGTGTGGCATATATACCTAATATTAGAGTTAAGAGTAGTGTGACTGCTCTATTGGAATCCCTGACTGCTCTATTAGAGTATCTCGATCTTTTACAGTAAAAAATAAGTGTCTTGCTGGGTCACATGCACTTAAGCACCTGTAATATTAATAATAGTCCTCATAAACTAGGGTTCCAGGTTTACCATGCGGGCGGGTGACCAGAAACTAAGGTTTGACTTGGTGTGGCCTTATATTACTTTGTGCCCACAGCCTTAAGCTGTCACGTTTGAAACTACCACCTTATCACGTGACACGATTGCGTTGTTGGACAATGTGCAAATCTTGATTATAAGTAAGAAGCTGGTGAATAAGCCTCATTCAGTAGTCTTCATTAGCTAGGCGTTACTCAGTGGATTACTAACGAGATTAGTAACTTCGTTACTTGTAGTAATAATATTACGTAATATTAGATTAGTTACAGTAACTATATTACTTAGGTAACGCGTTACATTTGTTACATTTGTAAGTAAAGTAACTTGAGTTATATTACCTGTTTTTATAGCGTATTTCGTTATATTACTTAGTTACCATAAAAGTAATAAATTACGTAACGCGTTACTTATGTATCGCGTTACTCCCAACACTGATGGTTAACTACCAGTGCATTGTGATAGTAGCTTGTTCATCATTGCAACATTGTGTTGCTTAGCTAGCTCAGTGTCACATGGTATAATGGCAGGCCTCTGCTGACATGCCCACTCTCATCTATACTTTTCAGCAAGGACCACTAATAAAAAAAAAAATTAAATACCGGCCTACCATTCTCATTGAGCTACTGATTGATGAACTTACATATAAAGACATTTGACTCCGAACAGTCCAGTACAAAATTGAGAGCCATGTTGAACAGTATGGTTAACATGGCGTCAGTCTTCTTCCCAAGTGGCATGTTGATCGAAATTTCAGTTCAATTTCTTCAAAGTAAAATTTTCTGGATTTTCCTTCTGACACGTCTCCTTTGTAATACCATAATCTGCGGTGAGGCGTGCGGTCTCAGTACTGAGTACACTTGTATGAGTTCGAGCCGACTGATCTAGCGCCCGCCCCTTCTACACTAATTGTGACCGACCTGAGAAATCAGGGCATGTGGGCACAAAATACACCTCTTCACAATAAGGATAAAATTAATATACATGGTCTGATATATAGCTAGGAGTATCAATGACTCTAGCTCTCGCTCTAGCTAGTGATCATCATGCACTGCAAAATGATCTCTCAACAAGTTCGGGTCCATCATTTGGCAAATTAAATATCTTTCAGTTTCAATTTAACTAAGTGTGAACACCTCATAGTTACTAACAAGCCCTCTCCTCTATGTGTACCACTAGCTACAAGTTGAATGAATAGTTTTACAGAGAGTACAGTATCTTGGTCTAACCCACAATCTCACATAACCTGCACATATTTCAGGAATTGTTAGGCGAATTCTTTGGCATTTTTTCAGAGAAATTTTGGTCAGTGTTCACAGGATATCAAAATTAAATGCTATCAAACATGTCAGTCCGCCCCATCTGTGAATATGCCAGTCATCTGGTCACCCCACTCACCTATACTAATATTCACCAAATATGTAGAGATGATTCAAAGGAAGGCTGCCAGATTTGTGTTTAGTCAGTGATTATTGCCGATATTCCAGTGTAACAGCTATGCAATCATTGGTCCATGGATGATTCAACTCTAGTTATGTTTTATCATGAAAATTATCAATCAGTATGTAGATATCCCTTGTGATCATATCCTTCATAAAGTCCCCAGTTTCGCCTGTAGTAGCAGCAGGAAATTCCTACACCTACCCTCAAGAATTGATTCTTTCATGAACTCATTTTCCTCAAGAGCAATCCGATTATAGTATCATTTACCTGATCACCTTGTGGAAACTGACAATGCTGATACTTGAAATTAATTTTACTTGACCAAATGAATTCCAAATTATTCAGATGCATGATTCAAGTCAAAGATGGGAAGCCATGAAGAATTTGATCTTATGTATGGAAATTTGCTGAACTAGTGAGGTGGTCAGATCATATATATGTAAATCTAATTTGAGATGGACCATCACATTCATTGGAGGATATATGGTGCTGATTGTTTCATTTGTTTGGCAAGTACAGCTCCATTGCAGAGATTGTGGATCATTTTATAAAGCTATAGTGATTGATTTTATAGCTATTTAATTTCAGCAGTATGACAATTTAATCTTTGTAACTTTTCCGTAACACTTAAAGGGTAGTAGCGTAAGCGACCGATTAACGACCATAGCACGTACCTTGCAATCTATTTTCGTGCTGGAACGACCTATCATCATCCAGTTTTCACTAATAACACCGTCTGACCTTGGTCTATCACGTGATGAATTTTGACTGGAATGTCGAGTTTACTTTTTTCTCCATGAACGGAAATGTGATAGCATGTAAAGTACCGTTTATCGACCACCGGTACTTATTATCGATCGTCAATACAAATGCTGCATACGAATTATCGACCAAGGTCTTAGCTATAATACTTGCAAAAACTCTGCCACTACCCCACATACCCCATGCAATACAGTTGGTTACATAGTGTTATGACAAAAAAAATCATTGTAATCGGGTATACATAACAGAAGTCATGTGCATCACAAGTTTATACAGTATATTTATCCACACAAAAGGTACAAAGTCTTTGTTGTCCGTCACTGTCCATTACAGTCTCTTCCACACAATCTTCATGCACCCATCTTCCACATCCACAGTAGATCCACTCTGCTCCAGCACCTTCCAATACATCATCTTCATACCTTCCAAAGCACATACAACATGTATCTGGGTCAATAGCTTCATCGTCCTCGTCCTGTCCAGTGCAATCAACAGATTCACTAGTTCCACTGATCACAGTCAAAGTGTTAGTCACACTTACATCACTATTCCTGACTCCAGATGTGGCTGTTCTAATAACAGTGCTAGTAGCTGCAGTAGCAGGTAGATTTTTGGTACATGTCTGATCCTTAGGCTTTCTCTTAGCATTTCCTCTTGTTGATGACACCTTAGCCTTTTCTTGCTGCTTCATTGCCTTTTCTCTAGCTTTCTCCTCTGCTTTTCTAGCTTTCTCTTCTCTTTTTCTCTTCATTTCTTCTTCTCGTTGCTGTTTCTTTGCAATACGTTCAGCCTTTTTTCTTTCTTTCTCTATAAGTGCATCTTTCTTAGCTTTCTCCTTTTCTTCAAGCATGGCCAAGCTTTCATCGCTTGTAAGTAGTCGCGCTTTGGGTACTGATCTTTTAGGTGCAGCAGGAGTAGTAGAGGTACTAGGATTTGTTACTGGATAAATGAGAAACTCTCTTAAGGGCGGGGTAGAATTCTTGGGTGATGATGTGATAATGGTTATTGTACTCTGATTGTTTACAGGTGGTAGTGAGGTAGCAGCTGATCCAGGTGAAAGTAACTGCTGCTCAGAATTTGTAGGCAGTTGCTCAGAAGTGACTGGCAATTGCAACTCAGAAGATGTTGCTTCAGGTATTGCTGATAACTGCATATCCATAGAGACCAGTTCATCAGTTACTTCATCTTCAGGATATTCGATTGGAATAGGACTGATTGGAGTAATTTTCTGTAAAGAATCAAGTAATGATCCACTTTCCTGTTCTGTAGGGATGGAAATGTTCACCTCTGGATGATGGAGTCTCATCCATCTGATGTAGTTGGCATCTACGTACAAGTCATGTCCTTCTTCATATCGTCTCTTGAATAACATCTCTTGCTCCAAAGTAAATCCATCCCTTCTTTCATCTGTGGAAGCACCACTGTTATCTCCAAAATTCATATCACCTTGGCAAGGATGTTCAGCATTAGAATCATTATCAGAGTTTCTTTCAGGTCTGACTTGTACAACACGAATAGCAGAAACATTAAGTGGATAAACACCACAGGTTCGAAAGCCTGATATGATATTTGTTGGAATAACAGCTTTTGACCAGGCTTGAACAAAAAGACTGACAAAGTTGAATTTTGTAATTACTTTTCCAGGATTGGTCTGAAAAAAATTGTGACACACAGTTCTCCACTGTGCTTTAAGTGGGGAAAAAACTGTACAGTCTAGAGGTTGAGCCTCATGAGTGGTGTGTGGAGGCAAACATAGAAGCAACACTTCATTTCTTTTAGCATGCCGAACAACCTCAGGCTGATAATGGGTACTGTGCCCATCTAGGAGCAACAGAAGTGGACGTTCACACACTGCGTGCTTCAAGAAGTGTCCACTCAACCAAGATTCAAACAAGTCAGTGGTGATCCACCCAGAATCACTGTAACCATAAGTCATACCAGGCAAACCACCACTGGTCCATGCGTGGTTAACACCTTTTGCTTCAAAAATTACAGTAGGTGGGATGACTTGCCCAGTAGCACTCCCACAAGCAACAATAGTTATTTGTCCTTTTCTGCCTGTTGAACGATATCGAACCTTTTTAACTCCAGTTTTTGTCACAATGTTAGGTGCCTTAGGATCCAAAGGGACTCCACTTTCATCAACATTATATATCTGCCCTGGGGAGTTCGTTATTCCATGTTTCTGCATCACAGTCTGAAGCAAAGTAAAGTAATCACTAATTGTCTCTTCGTTTACTGCATCCATGCGAACATGTGCAGTATTATCTCCTCTTCTTAATGACAAATCACCCTGCCTATCCCTGAATGACCTCCACCAACCTTGAGTTATCCCACTCTCTTTTCTTAACACACCCTTTTGCTTTGCATATGATTCTGCAATATTTAGAACGTCTCTTCTTGTCTTCCCAAAGCCCACCTCAGAAGATTCCTTTAAAAAATCTGCAAGTTCTTTCTCTTCATCATCATTTAGGTATTTTGGTGGACCAGATTTTGTCCCATGTTTTACTCTGCCACTAACCCTATCTTTTAACGTTGTAGCTGGAACACCATAGACTCTAGCAGCTTCATTAACTCCACACGTGGTGGTTTCTACAGCTTCCATGGCATTTTTCATTTGCTCATTTGTCCACTGCTTCCTTCTTTTCTTAGTTGGTGTGTGTAATACCGCCGGTGCTGACTTCGAACGCTTCCTTTTCTTCAATACTTTCCTCTGTCCTTGGTGTCGTGGCATATCGAACAACCTAGTAAAAAATGATTATAAGCAATGGTTACAAGCTAAACATATATCACTATACATAATTAACAGCTTACAGGCGACTGAAAATACGTGAGAATTGGCAAGACCATTAACACGAGGTAGTAGAATAACACGGGGAGTAACCGAAAGAAACACGGAAAATACTTAGGTCGATAATAGGTACCGGTCGATAATCGGTCGCTTACTATATAGAGATGTGAAACCTTGCAGTACGTCTGTGACCAAAAAACATCTATGTACTTAGTGCCTGAACTACACAACCATACTTCAACAGTATGGTTCGCATGATTTGTTGACTTTAAGTCATTCGACAATAAACCATATAATATTAAAATTGACAATTTTGGAAGTCTTGCTGTTGAAAACCATTGACTTTGTAAGCTTTGTTAGTGGGGATTAAATTTCTTTGGTATAGAAAGTTAGTTTAGAGTCAATAGTCACTCCAAAAGTGTCTTTAGTGCAAGTCTGCTACTGTGTAGCTACTTATAGTACTAATTCTTACACAGCCAAGTGCAGTCCACACAAACTGCCTTCCAATCTCGAGTTTTCTAGTGTGTGTAGAACATGTTGGAGTATATGGCATTCTTCTTCTTAGTTAACAGAGACGTATAAAATGTGCATAATATTTGTATCTGTATGACATGCAGTATTGTTAAAATCTTTATGCAATATAGGAATATAATAGAGGCAATGCCAATTGAGGAACTTTAGATATCATGCACTGGCTGGTTAGCTGGTCACAATTTATTATAGATACTATAGGTAGCTGCATGCAACTGTGATAAAAATAGAGCATAGTAGGTGTATGAAACATCAATTGCAATGCTAGGTTTAAAAGTATGTATACAGTAGAATAGAAGATCAACACACTCTTTAACTAAAACAGTTACCTGTTAATCAGGACTCTCCTGGTCATCAAGGTGTCCTGATTTTACATGTCAAGAGATACTTTGGGACCATTATCAAGTGTCCAGATTATGCAGCCTGCGTCCTTCTTTTCAACACTTTTGGCAGTCCTAAGGTTTCCTTAATACACAGGTTTCACTATATGTAACTTGGGGATGCTATATACCATGCAAGAACTATAGCTATAGCTATGGGTAGCTAGTAGTAGCTAAATATATTGCTTCTTAGGCATAGACAATATAGAGGAAGGACTAAGCTTTTGCAACGATTAATGAGAGGTCTATATTTTGCAGGAACAAGGTTTAGAAACATATTAAAAAGTCAAAATACTCTAATAATGCAGTCAAACATTATTATAATAATATTATAGAACATAAAAAAATTGTCCAAGCTTAAAAGTGCTATAGAACATGAATTGATAATCAACCTCTCCCCCTATGTGCCCCTCCCTACCAGTGTCCTGGCACTACATGTATATAGCTATCCAATATGGAACCATGCTGCAAAGTAGCACCCTACTTCAGAGAGATCCTTATAGTGGCCATATATCGACACTGCCAGTTACACTCAGCATAACTGACAGTGTCGGTATATGGCCACTATAAGAATTTCACTGAAGTAGGGTGCTACTTTGCAGTAGTATATAACATGGTTCCACATTGGATAGCTATATCAACCCCATGTATGGATTATACCATTTACAAATATATAAATACGTTGCTTTTTCCTTTCTATTACACTGTCGATGTCTACAATACAGTATTTGGCCTGATAAATTAGTACTGTTAACCAACTGGCATGGATGACCAGTAATCAGGATACACTATTGCCAATGATCAAGGCTTAAATGCAGGTTAAACAGCTAGGCATAATAATAATACAATACAAAAGTGTCAATTTGCAGGTACTGGATTGAGTGCCATGGCTTCATCAATATAATGAATACCATTCTTCCAAAAGTAATCATGTTGACCATTAAAGTTATTAAACACAATCTTGTACATGCGATCTTGTACATCTTGTACTTGTAAGAAGTTGGGTGTATGGGCATTGAGGCTGCCATTACTCAATCATCTTTCTGCAACGTTTCAAACATACGCATTATAACATATTTAAACAGGCTGTAGTGTCCTACAGACCTTCAGGACTTGTTCTGTACAGCATTAATGGCTTTATCACACTGGGCCATGGTTTTTCTTTACTCCTTTATAGTCAATACTCCTAGGTATGAAAAATATATTTGTAAGCATTTATATAGGCCTACCTGCATGCCCTCAAAGAATTGTGGGGTGCTGCACTAGCCCATTTTAGTGTGTAATGTACTGTACACACATGGAGTATTGGGAGGGAAAACAAGGGCAGGCACAAACTATAGTATGTACAAGTTGAGCTGTACCCTGAGATAACAGCTAAAAAGAAAATTTGTTAAGAGAACAATGTTAAGAGCATACATGTGTGGCTTGGCTTCACTACAAGTTGGGAAGGTATGGGCAACAGATGGTGCACTTATTATTAATGACTTTCCATAGAAAATGTGTGGTGAAAGTTTTAAATATTGTGCCAGACATTTGAATGACAAAATTTTGAAATATTTTTAGCGGGTTAAGCAGTACAACAAATGTGCCAAATTTCAAAAATTTTTGTAATCCAATCCTTGAGTTATGTTTTTGAGGGTTCACAGCTCAATGTAACATACTATACAGTCCTCACTCCTTGGCTTTGTGCCATTATTAAGTTGGCACCTAAACTCACTGATCCTGTTATTAGGAGTGGTCAAAAATATTGGAACACATAGAAGAACAAAAGTAAGTCACGGATTGCACCTCCTTTAATATGTCCAAAGTTATAAATTGGACCAAAGTGACATCTAATATGACACATAGTGAAGAAACCAAACCTGTAGCATTAACAGTTGTTGATTTATGCGTGTCTGAAGTAGGGATGCCACGACATAGAAATTTTTATCTCACATGTCATAGAGGTTTATGTCACGACATGTCGTATGTCATGACATAAGTAATTCTTAAAGTTTTAGCTACATTTGAAGCTGTTGCTTATGAAACTGTATAGCTATTTTGATTCAAAGATATCACTTATAACATCAGCAATATTAACTAAGACATCAACAACCAACATTGCTCATAATTATTTGTCAATTTTTCTCATATTTATTGCATCAAATTTGATCAAAATGAATGGAAAAGTGTGCATTATTAGGAGATATTTATGTCACGACATAAAGAAGCCTATGTCATGTCATATCATGGAGCTTTATGTCACGACTATCGTGGCATCCCTAGTCCGAAGACATCACTTAAGCGGTGTTAGTTAATTTTTCTCAGTCAGCAGAAAATTCTGCTAAAACTTAAAACTTCTAGAAGCATTTTGCAATGTTTATACCCACCCATGTACAGCCAAGGTGCAGTAAAGGTATAAAATTGTGAGGCTAGCTTTTGCTGTAGTAAACACATGCACTGTATAATACAACATTTATGTATACTGCAAGCTCCTCATTATAAAAAAAATGGCTATATAATGTTATAATTCCTTTGATTTATTCAATCCTGTAATGCTAGCTAGTTATGCCCAATTTTGTTTTAGCCTTCAATTGACCATCACTTTTTAAAGGCAAACTTTGGTTTGTAAATGTTTAAAAGTACCTTTTCAAACATACTTTCTGTAACAAGGTTGTAGGACCAGGTGTCCTACAGACCTTCAGCACTTGTGCTGTAAAACCTTAATAAATAAAAAAGATACAAAGTTTATGTAGTTATACCAAATAATAGCAACTACCTGACTGCTCTATTAGATGATGCAGGCCAATTCATAATTCAAGAGATGAAAACAATTGTCTTGGCTACTACTATATAATATCTTATTGAAATATTCCAAAGTGATTTATTTATGTGTCAGTATTATCATGTGAAAGAACAAAAGCACCATCCATACAACTGTGATATTGCAGAACCTCAGAATTTCAAAATGATTGTTCTGTTAGAGTAGTTCATTTTATAATGAGCTATATCCTGTATTTTTTTGCCATCTCAGGTCTAGAGCTACAGATTTTTCAGCTACCTGGCAGTCCCAATAGGTAGCTGTGCTTCCACTGTATATGACATACAAAAAAAAGCCCTGGCAAAATTTAGTGTCAGCAGAAGCTCACCAATCTTTCTGGTACAATTGTTTATTGACCATCACTTCAGAATTCAAGTGTATTACAACACATGATCCATGGCTTAGCGCATGGATATTTCTATACCTTTATCATTCACGTGTGTGATGGTCTAAGGCTGGGGAATCACTATCATGCAGTATTGCCTATCGCTTACTATCGATCAGTAATACAATACACTGTATACAGACATGACTGCATGTAGACACCAAACACTAATAATTTCAGGCAAACAGTACGCACACTTCAGCAATATTCAAAGCAGCAACTCTCTTTGCATTTTTCTTTGAAATGTGTGAAACTATCAGCTACCAGAATTTAATTCAGACTACAAGAATTAGAATAATAAAAAACACAAGTACAGGTTAACTTTACTAAGCAGTTGTATACAGTTGTAGCTATGCAATACAGCAGAGTAGTAACAGTAGTTGAGTAGCTGTAGTCCTTTTCAATATCTTCTTCTACGAGGTGACCTTGACCTTGATCGAGATCTTGACCTGTTGATACAAAAATAAATCTAAATTATTATCACAAATACATGTACGAATGCACATATGCATGCATGTATATTTGAATCCAACCTCGTAACTATGTAATAAGACTACTGGGCAACCAAATGGACCAGAGCAAAATTATCACAGAAGGACTGAGAGTTACAGATCTCTGGAAGCCATGCCAAACACAGCTATAAAACACTAGAAAGCCTGTGCACCACTTAGGCACATAAGTTGGTAAATGGGACATGATTATTGTAGTAATCCTAAGGAGGACAGTCCAAGTCAAAGCTAGAAGTCACAGAACCTACAATGATCCCAGCACTGCAAAGTGAAGTTGGACATTTGCATCCTCAGACTAGACCAATACTAGTAAAGGTTCTTACTCAAGGAAATGACAACGACAACAGCAACTGGCACCATGGCGCATCGCACGTGCACGCCCACACACACACACATGCACACACACACAGAGGTACAGTGTACGTAGACATGCTTCATTACAGTACCTTCTCCTACGATGACTCCTGTCATTGCCACTATACAGGAACCTCCTGAAACAAAACAAAATTAGTACATGTACATGCTAGAATTAAGGACAAACATGCATAGATAGATCCAGGAGCTAGTAAGGGAAGGGTATAAACAGACTAATGTAATATTTGATTCCCACTTTTATTCAGCCTGTCAGTAGCATAGCTGCAGGTGTGGATGACTTCCCTCTCTCCTTTTCTGTGATCCCTAATTTTTCTTACACTTGTTTGTTTACTTCTTTTTTTTTGCAGTCACATATCACATTTAAGGTCCAGACACATTAATTGCATGACTGAGTGTGCACCCCAATTATCAATGACTGAAATGTGAAGTCACCATTTCGCTTCTCTTTCAGCTGTGCTCCTTATACAGCATTACAAACGAAGATCAATATGAGAATTGTCTCTGCAATCAATCCAGTTACTATGGAAATTATGGGTGAACATGTGCTCTGACTACCATTGCAAAGTGGCTATTTCGTTTCAAGAACAATACAAAAAGCACATTTCCAGTCACACTATGGAAAATAAAGCACTAAAGCTACGTCTTTCAAGTCAACACCTATGTAACAGGGAGAAAGAATGGGACGCAAGAGAGGACAAACATAGGTCTATGGTGAGTGCATTGTAGCTGCTGTGGTTGGCGATAAAAAAAGTCTCGGGTTGAAGCAATGTTGAACAGTGAAGAAATCAAGCTACTTGGCCCTGCAAGCCAGTAGCCTTATCCATTGTCAAGTTATGTATGAGGCATCAATCAGGCAGCCATCAGCAGAAACTTCAGTTTAATTTCACAGAAACTTGTCGGAAGGGTTCGGGAGTCACTTTGAAGTCATTTAGGCTTGGTTATGCCTAGCCAATACTGCCAAGCTGTTATGGAGGAAAAGTGAGGCTGGTTATGGATGATATTCTTGGGCCCTAACCAACCTCTATTGTAGAGTCGTATGATACCTACACATACAGTACATATTGTATACATTAAGATCTAGTAACATGTACAGTTGATAAACTATTGAAACTAGAGGTTAGACTTACTTCAGATCACGAGATATTGGTTTTAGATGCATAAAGTTACAGAATCCTCCCCTGGTACATTCCCTAGAGAGCATACACTTCTATGACCACAAATACACAGTTACTACACAAATGACATGTATCATGATATGTGTAGTCGGTAAAAAAGTGTTGCTACAGTATCTACAGTATATGATCCACTACATCTTATACAACCCTGGTAGACTACTGTACTTGCATCTATCCAGAAGGACAGCATATACAGCCAGCCAGTACAAACACATTACCAAACAAGGCAAGGATTTGTAATAAGAGTTATGCAGAATAGTTTGTGATTTGGCTGGAGACATCAAGATTACAGGTGTACCGAAAAAGAAATTTGCTGATAAACTGTACTACAATAGTACCAAGAGTTAATAATAGTGGAGAGGAGAGTGTCTAACACAATACAGAGTCTCTACAAATGATTGGGAGGGATTCAAAGGGATTCCTCTGTAACACTCTGTGATTTGTAGTATATTCTGTATGTGAAGATTGTTTTAATTATCACATTACTTTTTTTCTACCAGTGTCCACTTGTTAACACATATCTCTGAGAGAATCCCTTTGAATCACTGAAAATCATTTATAGAGGCTCTGTATTGTGTTAGACACTCTTCCCCTATTATTAACTCTTGATAGTACAGTATGTACAAGTTGAGCTGAGCCCTGAGAATACAGAATGGACTTTTTTTAGAAAATACATTTCATCCAACCAGATGATTAGTGGTGATACACACTGTACGTAGTAAAGGTGTCAACAGCATGCATACAATCTTTGTACAAGCTAGGTTTAAACCACGACCTACTGTAAGCACAACGACCACACACAAGGCATAAGTTTTAATTTACCAGTTGATCAGTTACACTACACATTGAATTATTGCAGGTATGCACAAGTTGGTGTTGACTTCCAGTATGACCCCCATGCATTTTAATTAAAGAAGTCCAGCAGTTTTGTTGCAACTCACTGTATTGTGGACAGCAAATGACTGCCATTAAAGCAATACTAAATGAAACTGTAGTCCCAGATGACAAACGCTATATTTGGCATAAATCCACTTTGGCATGTACAGTGGCTTAAATGTAGTAAATTTCACATATCAACCAACAAGTCAATGAGTACATGACACATACAACATACTGATATGTGCAAAAACATGAGTAGTGTATGATATGTACATACTAGAGCAACATAGACTTGTGCATCACAGCACACTTACCCCATCTCATATTGACGACAACAAGCCTCTCTGAAGTCAGAGACTGGAGACAGTTCACAATGAATAGGAGTACCTGAGGAATGCAAGATACTGTATTGATATTATGCCTGCATGTATACAGACTAGAACATTTAAAACTGTACTGTGCAGTGTGCACTGTGTGTAGTTACAGGGAACTCCTCAACTGCAGTATATGTGCCATGGAGACAGTTCATTTTAATAGGGACACCTACACAGGGGCGTAGGGAGGGGGTTTCCAAGGGTTTCAGGAAACCCCCTGAAAATGTCAGTGACAGCAGAGAGCATTGAACTCAGCTAAGAACCTAATGGTATTGATTATATACACAATCTACAACAACCTGCAGCTTACCTCCACACCATCTCTGGCTTAAGGCTGTCTTTCTCAACTCACTCACAACTAGCGTGTGGTGTGAACAAAACGTGATTTTAGTGCGTACAAGTATCCACGTGAGTGATGAAGCGAAAACCATCAGGCCTGTTAACATTAGATACAATGTTACAGAGGAAGCAAAGGTGAAAGTGACTGCTATTATGTTGTTTAATTATTTATTGTACGACCCTATCATTATGTATTGTATGACCCTGTCATTTTGACAAAATTGATAATAATAATAATAATAATTGTATAATTATGAGTGGTGTTAGTGCTAGGTAGCCAAATGCTTTACTTAACACTGACACTTAATGTTATCCAGTTTGGTGATTATTAGTTCTCTTACATTTCAGCCAGGTTCAACCATGTCAGAGCCATGAACAAAGCCAGTAAGAAACTGAGAGACCAGCTCTCGATCTTTCACAATCTCATGATGATGCACAACCAGAAAGGTCAACCTCAGTAATGGATGATATATCAACAGTAGATGAGAGGCAAACGAGCAATGAGGGTACTTCAACAAAAAGCACTGCAATTATGCCACCTAAGAATGTAGGAGTGCTGCTTTAATAGATGAGCTCAAATTAAATATTGCATTGAATTTTTCAGCTTACAATCCTAGTGCTACACATCACTTTCCATTAAAAATGGAATATGGTAAAAACCGTTCTTTTCAGTACCATTACCTGCAGTCATTTAGTTGGTTGGTGTAGGATAATATTCCTATTGTTGCACACTTTGTATCACGTGCGTGTGTAATCATTATTGAGTTCATACATGGCGCTCCGAGCAGGGTCAGAATCCTAACCTTAACGATCGTTTTTTGTCTGACCGACCGTCCTCAAGGTTCCCTAGTGCCGGCAAAAGGCACCCAGAAAGGTTACGGAATTATTGTTCACGTTGTGTTATTTTGTCGCCATTTTATCCCCTACCAGACACTATGCCATTCACCTTCCGCCAAGGAGACCTTCCCAAACTGGACCTGTCAGTGGACCGTGGGACCGACTTCGCGGCGTGGATGACACAATGGGAGTCTTACTGCAGCCTGTCCGGCCTGGCCGATGAAAACGCACAAAAACAGGTACAAGCCCTTATGCTATGCTTCTCTCGTGACACCCTGTCGATCGTACAAAACCTTGGGTTAACCGAGGAAGAAAATGGAAATGTCGCATCCATAATTCGCGCCGTTAAACGCTACGTAGATGGCCACGTCAATGAAACGGTTGAACGAAGACACTTCCGTAAACGCACACAACAAGTGGGTGAGTCGTTTGATGACTTTCTCGTGTCCCTTCGCGAACTCGTAAAGACGTGCAACTTCTGTTCAGATGCCTGCACTAGCAAAAACATTCGCGACCAGATCATTGATGGGCTGCTAGATGCAGATACCTTTTACAAGAAGCTGACCTTAAGGCAGTCAGCAAATGTCAAGCACAGGAAGCTGCCAAAAAACAGCGTGCTCACCTACACAACTACAACCCTGAAGTAGCCGCACTCCGCAAGCCACAAGACCAGCACCCTCGTCCTCCAACATCCACATGTCAAGGCTGTGGTGCTCCAACCCACCCAGCCGGCCGGACCCAGTGCCCAGCTTACAATCAAACCTGCTTTAACTGCCAAAAAGTTGGCCATTTTGCAAAGGTTTGCTGAAGCAAGGCTAGGCACCATGGTCCCTTTACCGCCCCAGCCACCACGGCTCACCCCAGAAGACTATCTAACATTCGCCACGTGGCTTCCTCTGATCCAGCTCCATTAATCACAGTTAACATCACTTCTGCAAATGGTTCTTATTACTGTAAAGCTCTCCCTGATTCTGGTGCTGATATCTCAGCAGCTGGGAAAGAGATACTCGTTCACCTCAATGAACACATCAACACCCTTGCACCTTCTAATGTGATCCCCAAAGCAGTAAATGGAGCCAAGATGTTCCCATTAGGAAAGCTTCCAGTCAAATTTCTCCTTGGACAATCGGAACACCTTGAAGATGTACACATTTACCCAGACATCCAGGGTACCCTCCTCTCTTGGACGGCATGCAAGGCCCTCCAAATATTACCACCTTGCTATCCTAACCCCATAACATATGCTAAAGTACATGAAATGACTCTGCCACCAACCCCCTCAATCCCCACAGCACCCCTCACAGCTGATCACGTCACATTAGAATACCCTACTGTCTTTGATGGACAAATCAGGAGCATGGAAGGCGAGCAGTTCCACATTTCCTTAACCGACGATGTAAAGCCTTTTTGTATCAACACACCACGATCCATTCCATTTGCCTACCGCGACAAACTTCAAGCGGAATTAGACCTTCTACAATCGCAGCACATCATAGCACCAGTCACCACTGCCACAGAATGGTGTGCCCCCATAGTAGTGACCCCCAAGAAGGACACAGACAGAATCCGAATGTGTGTGGACCTCTCACACCTCAATCATTACGTCCGCAGAGAACGATACCAATCAGATACCCCTGCACAGGCAATTGCTGACATTGCAGCCGCCAACGCGAAATTCTTCACCGTATTAGACGCCATGAAAGGCTACCATCAGTGCCCATTAGACTAAGATAGCCAAATCCTCACCACCTTCATCACACCCTTTGGCAGGTTTAAGTACCTCCGAGCTCCATATGGCGTCTCCTCTATATCAGAACACTATGATCGTCGGATGGCCGAGGCTTTCTCGGGACTCACAGGTTTTCGCCGTGTCGTTGACGACATTATCATTTACGATAGTGACGAACATCAACATGCTACCCACGTTAGGCAATTTCTCCAACGCTGTGCAGACAAGCACATAGCCCTAAACCCAACGAAGTGCAAATTCAATCAGCGTGAAGTAACCTTTGCAGGATTCACCCTGTCAGCACAAGGCTACCAAGTCGACTGTTCCATCACAGATGCCATCTCTCAGTTTCCTACCCCTACTAACCGAACAGATTTGCGGTCATTCTTTGGCTTAGTCAGTCAGCTGTCATCAAGCACACAAGCTGTAGCCTCACTACTCACACCACTCCACCCACTCCTCAGCACCAAGAACGACTTCCTGTGGTCACCTGATCATCAACAAGCCATCGAAGTAGTCAAAGATGCCCTCACAACTGCACCAGTCCTATCCTATTTTGATGCTAACAAGCCAACTCGTCTGTCAACTGATGCCAGCCGCCATGGCCTTGGCTTCATACTACAACAAAACAATGCAGGCACTTGGAATCTCATCCAGGCAGGGTCAAGATTCCTCACTGACACTGAATCAAGGTATGCCGTTGTGGAACTAGAAATGCTGGCCGTATGTTGGGCCGTCTCCAAATGCAAACTATTTCTAACAGGCCTACAGCATTTCACCATCATCACAGATCACAACCCCCTGATTCCGATCTTGAACAGCCACTGTCTAGACGAAATCGAAAATCCCCGACTTCAACGACTCAAAACACGGCTGATGGCGCACAACTTCACTGCACAGTGGCTCAAGGGCTCTAAGAATGATGCCCCTGATGCTTTATCACGGCACCCGGTGCACGACCCTCAGACAAGCGAAATGCTGGCTGAATTAAACATACATGATAATCCTGAAATGTCCTTTACAGAAATCAGGGCAATCATCAACACACACCCTGAAAGCTTACGCTTGCAAAAGCTACGCGAAGAAGCCGAACGAGATGAGGAATACCAGCTATTACGAAACTTTATAGTCAACGGGTTCCCAAAGACCCGTAAACAGTTACCAGAGCCCTGCAAAAGATTTTGGAATGCTCACCAACACTTAACCCTAGACGATGACCTGATTGTATATGGGTGCAGACTCCTCATACCCTCCACTATGCGTAACCAAGTCCTTGCCAATCTTCACGAAGCCCACCAAGGAGCACTACGAACCAAACAACGTGCTAGACTAACCATATATTGGCCAAGGCTGGACAATGACATCGAAAACATCACACTTGCCTGTCAACAGTGCCAAGATCACCTTCCATCAAACTCTAAAGAACCCATCATTCAAAAACCAAGACCTACCCAACCATTCCAGGAACTCGCCGTGGACCTCTGCTCATATGCTGGCCATGATTATCTAATTATGGTAGACTGCTACACTGACTGGCCCGCTATCATCTCCATGCCACATAACACCACCACACCCCAAATCACTGCAGCTCTCAGGCAAGCATTTTGTAGGACTTCCATCCCAGACATTCTCTGGTCCGATGGTGGACCCCAATTTACTTCTGCCAAATTCAATCAGTTAGCACAACAATGGGGCTTTATTCATAAGACATCATCCCCGTACCACCCACAGAGCAATGGCAAAATTGAATCCACAGTTAAATCGATGAAAAAAATTATTTACACCTCATGGAATGGTCGCTTCTTAGACGATGACAAATTTTGCCGTGCCCTACTTCAATACAGGAACACACCCTCTCGAAAAGATGGTGTGTCGCCAGCCCAAAAGCTTTTTGGACATCCTACCCAAGACACCCTTCCTGCTTATCGTCGCTCTTTCTCCCAAGAGTGGCAACGGAAAGCTGAAGAGACTGAGCAACAAGCTGAAACCATACAGAGATCTGCTGCAACCTACTACAATGCACATGCTCAACCCCTCACTGAGATTGAGATTGGAACTAATGTCGCCATCCAAAAAACCCGCACCAAACTGTGGGATATCTATGGCATCATCACAGCCATTTCACCAAACCGAAGATATTACGTCAAAACCTCCAGTGGCCGAGTGTTGGTTAGAAACTGTCGATTCTTATGCCGAAGAGTCCCCCTTTCTATACCACTACCGTCAGGTACCACAACGCTAGATCCTCACACAGACCCACTTCCTCCACCACCCCGCCACTCTACACGGGTCAAGTATCCAACCAAGCGTCTCATTGAAGACCCCACATGGAACTGACGTGATACTTATTGACTGTAGTTATTGACTGTAGCTAACCTAAATAAACATTTGTGATTTTTGTATGTACAACCTCCCAAATGCTTGGTGGGAGGTGTAGGATAATATTCCTATTGTTGCACACTTTGTATCACGTGCGTGTGTAATCATTATTGAGTTCATACAGTTGGGATATTCAGTCCAGCTAGATGGCTGATTGTGCCTTTCGTGTTGCTTATTTAGGTCAGGTTCTGATAGCATAGACAACTTCGTTCGTAAGCCTTACTCTAATTGGACCAAAATTTAATGAAAAGGTCAAAGAACATTCCACTTCCCTTAATCATGTTGATTGTGTTCAGGCTTTAGAAAGCTTTAAAGATGCCCATTCTGGTAGGCAGCCTGCAATTGATTCAGCATACAGCACAACCAGACAAAAACTTTTCAAATTGAATTGTGAAAAATTGGATGCAATAATTGAATGTGTGGTTCTGTGTGGCACACAGAACATCCCTTTTCGTGGTCATAATGATGCCAACACTTATGAAGGCGCCAATCAGAACAAAGGCAACTTTAAAGGAATTTTGGATTATAGAGCCATAGATGATCCATTATTGCGTGAGCATCTTACATCGGGCCCAAAGAATGCACAGTACACTAGTTCAGATACGCAAAACGAAATCATTAAGCTTTGTAGATCCCTCATTTTAAGCAAAGTAGGGGCTGAGGTAAAGGAGAATGGGCTCTATTCCATCATTTGTGATGGATGCACTGATAGTGCTAATCGGGAGCAGTTGTCTTTATCAGTTTGTTATGTAGCGAATGATAAAGTATGCAAGTCATTTGTTGTTTTTTTTGCATTGAATGAGGGTGTGACGGGTGAGGCTATAGCAAATGATATCGAGAAGGCATTACACACGTGAAATTTGGATCCTTCTTTGCTAAGAGGGCAGGCTTACGATGGAGCGAGCAATATGTCAGGTCAATATAAGGGTTGTGCAGCAATTATACAGAGGAAGTATCCTCAGGCAATCTACTCACATTGTTGCTCTCATGCATTGAATTTAGTTGTAGTTAACTCTTGTAATCCTGTTGTGGTACAAAATCTTTTTGCTGTGATCAACAAGATCTACAAGTTTTTTGACAATCATCCTAAATGACAGTATTGTCTTAATGGATTTAGTCAAAATTCCACAATGAAAATGAAATCCTTGTGCAAAACTAGGTGGGTTCAATGTATATGATGCCTTTCATGTTTTCTTGGACATGTTTGACAGCATTGTTCGATCACTTGAACATGTTGCAAACAACCCCTCAGAGTGGTCTCGGGATTCTGTAATTGATGCTGTGTCACTGACTAAATCCATTCTTGATTTTGAATTCATCATTGCTCTGCATGTTGTTGAAAGGTACATGTCGTACACTGAGAGCTTAATGAGATCATTACAGTCTAGGGCACTTGATATTATTCAAGCCGTGCAGCATATCTCTACTTTAAAGCAGGTTCTTTCAGATGCTCGTTCCAATATTGATCAGCAATTTCATGTAATACATCTAAATGCTAAAAGACGTGCAGATAAGTTTGGTGTTACAGTAATTGCTCCTAGAAGATGCAGCAGGCAAATTGTACGTGAAAACCATCCAGGGGATACCACTGAGGAGTACTACCGCAGGTCTTTAGCTACCCCCTTCCTAGACCATCTAAAATCTGAAATGGATGGTAGATTTACCAGTCATGCTGTCTTGGCAATGAAATGCCTAAGCATTATACCTTCATGCTTTTCGTGTGGGGTCACAAATGATGACGAAGTGCTAAAATTCTTCAGCTCTGACATAGATTACCTATCTACCACCAGGGCGGAACTTCAACTTTGGTGTTCCCATTTCAAAGACAGAGAGCCACTCCCTGATACACCTGAGCTGTCACTTAAACATGCCACTCCAATGCTTTTTCCTAATATTAGTTTGCCATTTAGGATTCAGAATACAAAATGGACAATCAAAGATTATCCATTTTGTATTCTGAAGGGCAAATGTATATTTATAATATACATTTGCCATTCAATGAATACAAAATTACATTCAAGAATTGAATGTAATTTTGTATTCAGGTTTCATTAATTTATTAATTTAGAATTAGTATAAAGAACAACAGATGGAAACTAGAGATAAAGAATAATCCAAAATTAAGCAAAATTAAATTTTGCAAATTAAATATAAATTTAACATGCGATATAAGTTTTTGCAGTTAATATTTTGGATAGAAGCAAGACATTGTAAAGTTGGAAGTTATTTGGGATGAAGGAGTCTTTTAGAATATTAAAAAAAGGAACCATCTTAGTATAAAGGGGGTTTTGGAAAATGAAAAAGAAAGGAATGGAGAATGAATTTTTAAATTAATTTTGTCATCGATAGTGAAGAGTACTGCGAAGGAGTTATGAAATTTGTTGTTTTGACAGATAGTGATATCGTACCTTTAATATTAGGGATTTGCAAGAAGTTATTGGCAAAAAGAGATTTGTAATGAGATTGAATGTGAGATTTAAAGTCAAAAATCCCGATATCAAGTGATCTAGTTATGGGTAATTTGAATCTATGTGTCCATGTAGGGGAGGAATGAACCGGTGGTTGTGACAAAAACCTCGGATGACCTATAATTAGGGGTGAAAGGCCAATCGAACTTGAAAGTAGCTGGTTTTCTACGAAAGTCATTATAGTGATAAGATTAGTTATTATATTATTGTTAAGTTTATAAATTAGTATGTAAAATATAACAGAATTTGATGTTAACAAATATAAGGGTTAATTATATAGGGCTAGGGCGCAAGGTCCTAACTCAAAAGGGGAACAACCCGGAGAAAAGTTAAAAGCATTTCTACATTAAGTTTGTAATAGATATTTTTGTAGATGAATGTGAAGTAGGCTTGGAAGTAGCCATCTTTTAAAAAAAATGTAATAACGTGGGATTTAAGCAGAGTCTAAAAAATGTAGGTGGATTAAATGGAAATTGAAACTTTTGATTGGGTAGTAGAATGTGCTATAAAGATATAACGAAAGTGTTATTAGCAGCAATAATGCAAATATGAGTAATATGGAGCCCAAGGGATTAATAATTAGTTGGTTGGTACTGGGTGTATTAGGGCAACCAAAAGGATATTATCTGACAAGAGTGGGCGAGCAATTTATAAACTAAATTGAAGATTAAAGGAAGGTTATAAATTGAGTAGTGAGAGAATTAGTGTAAAGGAACTAGGCAAAATTCTTTAGAAAGATTTCGAGAAAAAAGAGAGTGTGGGCGCCGACTGTTTATTAAAAACATAGCTTCTAGAAAAGAATGGGGGTGAGACCTGCCCGGTGGTTATTAATAATAATGAGTAAAAAAGATAATTTAATGGCTGTGGTATCCCGACCGTATGAAAGTAGCGTAATCAGTCGCCAATTAATTGTTGGCAAGTATGAAGGTTGCACGAGTGCTCAACTGTCTCTACACTAAACTTTATGAAATTGAAATTGTAGTGAAGATGCTATAGAATAATTGAAAGACGTAAGGAAAATGTTGATTCGCACCATGGTGCTTCCAGTTACATCATGTGAAGCTGAACGATCATTTAGTACCTTGCGTAGAATTAAAACTTTTTTACACACAACAATGACCCAGGATAGATTAAATGGATTGGCGTTGTTGAATATATACAATTCCACACCATACATACCAACTGCAGTAGAAATAAGGACGGAATTTCTAAAGAAAAAGTGTCGTTTAATGGAATCAACTAACTTGTAACATCTTGCACACACTTTTGTTTGATATACAATTTTTTTGCATGCAGGTCAATACTTGTACATTGTACTTCAATTTAGATGAAAATCATCCCTTTTTGGTATGTAATATCCCAGACCCCCGCGTCTGAGATCTGCTACCAGTGGAAACCCCCTCCCAGAATTTCTGGCTACGCCCCTGACTACATCTATCTACAAACCAACAAACACGACCATACAGATACATATAAGTGAGGTTTCTAGTAAAATTTTATGCAGACACACACTGTACATATTTACAAGGAAGGGTAACACAAGACTAACCATTAAACCATCGATTGTTCAGTGACATCACTGCCTTTTCTGCTACTTCCTCCTCATAAAACTACAAATGAACATCATTATTGTATATATGTATTGTATATGCATGTAAATATCTGTACTGTTTGTATGTAGTACTGTATACTAGAGGCTTGGGTGTCCTTGCCCAAAGATATCACCCAAAAAGCCAGCCTCAGGTTTCTTTTATAACAGCTTGGCGGTATTGGCTATAATATAAGTCCATAAATGTTTTCAGAGTGACCTGAAACCCTTCCAACACATTTACAGTATATTGTAGCTGAGTTTTCTAATAACTGACTTACTGCATGACTAACTGATTCCTTTAGCCAAGCATACGGTAACTCAATGGTTAATGTTTGATTTCTTCAAAGATTAGAACTTACTGCACGAGTATATCTTACATTTAGAAATTAATATTTTTTGATGTCTGGAGGCAGGAATTGAAAGATTATACATGTACTGTATGTAGTTACTGTAGTAACCTGACCACAACCCAAATATCATATCCTTTTCAGTGACATTACACAGGCATGCAGTATGACTTCACAAGTAAGCATGATGTTTGACATCAAGAAAAAGTTGAACACACAAACATGCATATTTACAACCTACGTACTGATACAACATGAAAGTATACTCACCTTAATGTACACATTCCCCAGAAGATGGTCTCCCATATTATCACACACATTCATCTCCTCAATAGCACCATACTACAGTGTAAGCATAAACAGGTAATGTACAGTATTATTAGTATCCAGAAGGGCTTTAATTAGAGTAAAATGCATGCAAAAACAACAACACTTCCCTTGGCCTTACACTAACACAAACACCTAATGAATGTGTTGATCATGTGAAAACTGTTGCATACAGTAACATGTGTGGCAAGATACAGTATGCATAGTTACTCTAATTAGTTTAATTTCAATTACACATCTCTGATTATCCGAACGTAAAATACAATCAAGTATCACTGAATATGACTGTGTGTACATTCTATTACAGTAGGAAAGTTTGCAGGAACAACCATTTTTAAAACAACACATGGAAGGCAAAAAAAGCTAGTGATTAGATGATAGGGAATGAAAAACAACAACCACCAGTCATGTCACCACCCCCTAACCAACTTTCTAGTTAAGCCATAAACAATTAAATTGACTTCTGAGGTTGAGCATTTCTACTAAAATCTGGCATTCACAATCGTTGGAAAACTTTGAATCTTTCACTGTACCATTCTTTCACTGTACCATTCTTTCACTGTACCATGTACACTAATGCTTTGCATATACACACATAGTACACACAATCATAAACACATACACGCATACAGATAAATATTTACGTATATGTTCATACCTTTTCCTCTATTTCAAGAAAAACATCCTGGAAAATAAATAATTTTATGTAAATTCTCAAAACACATGATACGTACATATGCTACACAAAAGCTATAATTACCCATCATACATGTATACGTACATATACAGTACAGTTGTAAAGTGAGAATGTTTTCATACACACAGTAAAGTTACAGTACATTAATAACACACCTCAAAGAACTCATCAAAATGAGCCTGTTCAACCTCCATCGAGACTGCCTCTGAAATACAGTGTAGAACAATTTCTAGCATGACATATCTAGCTTTTGTGACAAGAAATATGTTACTTCTTGAGGTATATATATACATATGTGACTGGATCTGCAAAACCCAACACAATAGCGCATTTTTTGAATTCCTGTTTATTAAATATTTATAATCTACTTAGCCAAGTGTATTCTCTAGCAAAGTTTCAGCCTCATATGCCAATAACTTTCGGAATTACAGCCCTACAAAGTATCAACAACAGAAAAATCGATTTGTACAGCAAGTATTGGGAAAATAAATTACAGTTGCTTAATAAAACGGTTGTAACTTACAAAAGGATGGATGTACTGGGCTGAAATTTTCACCATCGTGTTCGCCATGAATAGGGGAAACATTTACTGGGTAAGTTTGTCCTGTTATCACCTTTCTTCACTGCATACAAAGGCGAAATCCGTGAAGAAAAATCGATCGCGTACGATCCCTTCAACGTGATGTAAACAAACGCTCATAACTTGTGTATCCTTAGGTCTACTGCAACGAAACAAACTCCTCTTGAGTAGGCAAATAAGATGATATCCAGGTTTTTATTGTTATTTCCTTCCTTTACTACAAAAGAGGCGTTCAAAAAATTTACGGAATTTTTTCAATAATATGCAAATATGTCACCAATTGTTTTCAATGCTTTATACTGGAAATTTAGCCTTGCGCTATTGTGTTGGGCTTTCGCAGATCCAGTCACATATACGTACATACAGTACAGGGTATATATAGCAGTGGTTAAAATACTAGAATTATAAATAAGAATCAAAATCAGATCAATAAACAGCATTATTTGTGACTGGGACTGCAAAAATAGGGCATGTGGGCACATAAAAATTCCTACTTTTTCAAAATTTGATGTGTCATAATTTTGTATTTCATTATTGTTTGGCAATGAAATTTTCAGCACTTATTAAACATTTCAGTAGTTGGCTTTAAATACAAGTTACAGAATG
The DNA here is from genome assembly GCF_963678975.1 of Dysidea avara. Lineage (NCBI taxonomy): Eukaryota > Metazoa > Porifera > Demospongiae > Dictyoceratida > Dysideidae > Dysidea > Dysidea avara. The sequence goes on from NC_089272.1 coordinate 15,950,349, forward strand.
AAAATATTCTATCCCAGTACTGAGATATGAGATACTATGTAGCGAGGTGTAGTTTGTGCCCACATGCCCTATTTTCGCAGGCCCGGTCACATTTTACAGTGGGGGACTGGGGGTAGCTGAGGTCAAAGGTATTTTTGTCTTGCCAAGTGCAGTGTACCCTTCCCATTTATTTGTGATCAATATTGTTTTTACGTCCACCGTACCCATTCAAGAGCAACGATTACATTCATATACCAAGGTATTATTGTTAAAATATACTGAATTAAAGTTTTTGGCAATTAAACAATTTAGTCAAATATCCTGCCATGTTGCAACTATTATACAACAACTGTAATCACTTACTGGTTCCATAAGGGTTAACAGTGGAGTTGTTAGGATTGAGGTACAAGTTCTGCATCAAGATGGTCTGTGAGCAATAGGAACATGTTTACACTCAACTTTACCACATGGCTAGAAATTTTTGAGGGAGAAAAATTTTGTGGCTCAAGTTATACCTGTATATTGAACTTTTCGTTAAAGTTTTAGGATGCAAGAAGAATTCATGTACATAAAATGTAGGACTTTTCTTGGTCCGCTCTTTTCCAAATAGAAAATTTTATTAACCTGTAAAAATCCTCTCAAAAAATTCTAGCCATACGGTGTAATATGTACACATATACAAAGGCAGTTTACAACTCTATACAACAGTATTTCTAGTCAAACCATTAACTGCTATTTCAATAATTATGTTCATATGCAAGGAGCTCTAGCTATTTATTGCATGCATGTTTCAAGGCTCTTATGGGTAACTTCTGAGGATGTTGTGCAAGTTACTCTATAGAAATGGCAATAGAGTATGATAGATAGTTCAACCATTATGAAAATGATAATTGACTAATCTCTTCCATTTCTCAGAACACATTACAGGATACTTTAAAGCACAAAAATATTATATTTCTACAGCAATCAATAGTACAGTATAAAGTTGAATATTGTCTCAAAGCTTAAACAAGGTTAACATCATCCTACAGTATGCCATAGACAGAGAAAATTACACATGGGAAAAGCTGCTTCATAAATTTTGCATTTCTCAAAACTTTTATTCTGGTTAGCTAGCTACGTAGCTAGATGCACCATATATCATACTCTTATTCAGTCAACATCGCTGTTTATGGTTAGGGAAAAGTTGCACATGGGAAAGTTTCACGAATTGCACTCTACTATGCATAGCAGAGAAAAAGGCAGAAAAGTTTTAACATTAATTCTATTGCTGATGAACTACTAATATAACCTCAAGCCTGCCATCACCACCAGTCGCCAGCTAAACTAAGAAACAGCCAATTGCATCAATCAACCTACGTAAATACAAACCCAAGTAACATCGTCTCTTCAACAGATCTATCTTGGCTTGCTTATAGTCATAAATAACATGAAGAATGCACTTTTACTTGACCACCAAAAGGAAGAAGTTCGAGACCAGTTTTAAGTATAGAGCTTAATATTGGCTCAATTAATCCATCTTGTATACCAGTCCGTTTGCAAGTCTGTTTTCCAGTCCGATTCACATAGCCACATCTAAATTATTGGGTGTACAGGTAGGTACAATCCAATAGGACCAGTACGATAGAGACAGTTAACACATGTACAGTATAGTGGTAGTAGTGTAGTGCAGTGCTTACTGTGATAATGATGACCCAATGACAGCATAACATCCATACTACAGCAACGATTGTCAACACACTGGATACTCCATATATTTGTAGCAGTTCTGCATGCACAGTGTATGGTGTGATGTTTATGTGTGTGCGTATGTTGGTATGTGTTGTATGGGAGTGTTTCTCAAGTTTGACTGTACAGTATGTGTGCTATGGTTTCGTAGTTGTGTGCCCACACATGCTTACTAAATGACTCCATTGTACGAAACATAGCAGCACAATTTATAAACACATCTCAAATACATACCTGACTGAAGGTCGGCTTATTGTGTATTCTGGAACATCTTTCACCATGACGACAGGCACCTATCTTGAAGTAGAATGAACAATTAACCCTGTAATTCAAAATCACAATGTCACAAACACCTACAAGACTCTAAAAGCTGGTATGTATTTGCATGTTACATACAAAGTAAACATGTGGCTTCATGCATGCATACAAATATACACAGTTTGAAAAAAAGCAATACATCATAGTAAGATTACTATCACAGCGGAGCAATGTTCTCATTCACACAAAAATTGTTGTCAGGTGCACAGCCAGATATCAAAGTACATATAGTAAATTCAACGCACTTGTCTTTTTCCGTTCCAAAGATAGACGCCAAGTAATCCGCCATCCTCCCAAGACTCTTTTTCCACGAGAAAGTTCTTTCCCGACAACCTGTGTATTGCGGTGGACTCGATTGTGGGAATCTTAAAAACACGTGATCTCAGCATTGGATGGGCTTTATTAAGAAGTATCCATGCAACTCGCCCCAGCCTCGCTTCCAGCGGAGCATTACAGGACGGAATGGAACAAATAGTGAGTTGTGCTCTATTTTTACGCATTCTTGCTTATGTATTCACCATATAAAATGAGGCAATGACCACACAGGTCGAAAAAAGTCTGGTACATCGCAGACCCTATCCGCTGGGGCTTATCGATTGGAGATTATTTCCAGCGGGCGCTTATAAGCTCTAATCGATAAGCCCCAGCGGATAGGGTCTGCGATGTACCAGACTAGGTCGAAAACACAATATCAAATACAAAAATACTTAAGTCAGGCACATGCTGCAATCTGATTAGTGTATGGAATGTGGTCCAGGTCCTTGGCGCAGTGAAACAAATGGTCAATCGTAAATATATATATTATTTGAGGAACGTGTATAGATGCCATAAGGCTATTTGAAGTGTTGTAAGTGGAGTAGATGGCACTAGATTCGTGTGGCTACATAATCATAGATTATTGAGAGAGAGGGGATAGAAAACTAATTTTTACGTGCACTCCTCACCTACACTTCCATTTACACGTTTTTATAACTCTCATAAACATTTGTAGGGGTGTACAGTAGTACAAGGCGACTTCGTAACTTGAAACAGAGTCCCCTAATGATTGTTATTGAGGAGTAAGTCGTACCACAAATTTGCACTTCAAAGGTCATGGATCATTTTGAAGTTGAACACGTTTTGCCGCTTTCAGTCATAATAACCAAAGAACTCTTTCAGCAAAGTTTTAATGCATTTCGGGGTGTATAACATTCATCAGTGAATTGCTACATCTGTCAAGAATTATCCAATTCCATTCCTGTCGCTGGTAAGGTGTACCACAAGCTCGTGGGCTGGTGTAGGTGAGGAGTGCACACGGGAATAAAACTTGACCAGGCAGTGGATAGTGGATGCAACGCCTAGATAAACAAGTGAGCATCACCAGAGAGTACTTTAATGAGTCAGGTGATAGTTTTCTATCCCCTCTCTCGATAGTCTATGACAAAACGATTGAATGGTCCGATCATGCCCCTAAGTGATCAAAACATGTCGTCACACCGGTTACGGTCAGATCATGCAGTGACTACATCCCTTCATGATCTAGGTTGCAATCAGTTGTGGTTTTGCTGTAGAAAACTAGAAGTGGTAAACAAACACTTTAATATAGTATTGTGTAGTACACTTGAGGCAGATCAAGATACTCTAGTAAAGTAGTCACAATCACACCTGTGTAACATAGTTATGCACCGTATAGTGGAAAATTTTGGCGAAGTATGCATGGATTCGCCAAAATTTTACTCGCCATTTTTCCAAATACTGAAAGTGTAGTAGACGCTGTTCATCAGTGAGTGAATATTGTTACAGCAGTGAATGGTTAGTTTTCCTATTCCATTGAATCAGGAGCTCATCGAGTCCGTAGAACGAGGGAGCATGTTACTCCGTAAACGGCGAAATTCAAACATGGCGTCGCAATTTATTAATAGTAATTTAAACAATAACCGTATAAGGATAAACACATACCGCGCATACTCGCTAAACCTATTACTACTGGCACAATAGTTATACTGTAGTCTTCTTGCTCCAGCAGTGAGCGATGAAACTTGATTCCGTCAGTGTTTACTGCAGATACTCTGTGCTGCCGCCGTGGACTGATAGCCGGCCCACTTACATTACGCGGTAAGCAAGAATGTTTCCTAGCAGTCTCCAAAACATCTTGTCACTATTTCACTCCGTTAGTTAATCCTTTTCCTCGACGTTTCCTTCCTTGCCATTCCTTTCTTTCACGAATTAATCCAGGCGCTGCATATTTGTGGCATGATTATTACGTAATTCTTTACCCTATGATACAACCTTTACTATATAAGGAATATACTATGTTAAGAAAAGTCCGCCATGTTTGAATTTTGCTGTTTACGTTGTGAGTATGCGGAGTTACATGCTCCCTCGTCCTACGGACTCGATGAGCTCCTGATTGAATACAGTGTGGTTTTAGACTAATAGCTCAGGCAGATGGGCAATTCAGCTCAAATGATTCAGCTCAGTGCCCATGCACATGCCTTGCCTTGCTTGCCACGTGCATTCCAGTCTTGATTACTGACTTAGCGAGCTAGTGCATGTTGTCTTAATTACAGCTAGTTCGAGAGCTAGCTATTTGCATAAGAGCGTGTTGATTCAAATGAGAGGCATTGAACTGTAGTACATCGTCCGTAGATATCGCAAAGCTTCGTCGCCAACGTAGTCAGATTAAAAAATTGTGTGGGCAAAGTAATGTCATGCATTCGCCAAAATATTATTCGCCAATTTCTGCCAATGATCAATTCGCCAAAATTTTCTCCCGCCAATATTTTCCACTATACGGTATAACAAATAAAGTTAACAATGAAGGTAGGGTTCTCCAGCAATAAAAACTGTGAAACAAGATAATATGAACAATAGTAGCTATACAACATACAGTAGCTGTATAGGAAAATCCCTACTGGTAGTAGTAACATGCCAAAGTAGGAATCTCACATAGAAATGGTCGTGATAGAGAACTGTTGATTGCTTATGATATAGGTGCTAATTAAGGTGATTAAGTTATATAGTGATTTTACCTGAAAGTATCCTACTCTCCCTTACTACCTTTTATTATGAACTCTTGTTGTTATGTTGGTCTTACTATAACACTGTAATAGCACTATAATAGCTACTATGCTAGTTTGTAAAACTCCTTACCTTGCACTGGTAATTATTGCAAGAATGGAATAATAGGCTAAATACATGTGAATATAGATATGCATTGGGAAATGTTAATTTTGTGTTTGTACTGTATAGGCAAGTAGTTTGTGATGTGTGTACTCCGTCATGACAGTGGGAATGTTGGCCGATGTGCTACCATTCAGAATGTTCCCCTTTTATGGACCCTGATTAAGGTAAATATATATGTCAACTAGTTCTTTATTATTACATTTGTACAGTAGCTATAGTTTGTTGGGAAGTTTACAATGATAAGAAGAATGTTAAAGAATTCATGACTTCAACAAAAGAAGAAAAAAAAATCAGTGACTGTTCTGTTTGTTGAGTATGTGTATTAATTTTTTGTGTGTATGAGACACAATGGTGGATTGAGACAATTATAAGGACCAAGATGATGTAAGGATTAATCTTACTTATTTGTTTTACTGGCTGAAATACATCAAACACTGAACAGCCTTGTTGAAATGGACTATTCACTGAAGCCATGTTACATACACCAAATGTTAGAAAGTACATGTAGTTTTGCAGTACTAAAGTCATTGATAATTTTGACCATCTGATACTGTTATAGCTGTTGACATTACTTTTTTGAAACTCTGTTGGATGTACGTACATGTTCAAATTGCAGTTACGTAATGTGTGGTATTATAAAGCCTTGTGTAGAACTGCTAACAAATTTGTAAGGAAAACACATGACTTGTGTAAATTTTGTTCACATTAATCCCATGCAAGCACCAATTCTAAGGAAAAAGTTATTTTGTTTGCTTGTAACAGTGAGTTTCTCCAGAGCCACAGTTGTTATATAGTAGTAATGTGTCTACTCTGCAAGTTCCCATCTGCCATAATACACTATACATAGTACCAGTTTAATCAGTGTTTGAAGGTGGCCATAGCAACATTAGTCTATGAGACCCACTGTGGAGGCAAGGTGTCAGTAAACAACTAATAATGTTAGCTTAATCACTGTGCATTGTGATATTCATTAGAAGGTATCTGGGGTGGTACCACATGTAGCAGCTAGCCTGTTCTATGCTATAGCTAAGGAGTAGCAGTATCACTAATTGTTTGCAGTGGGAAAAGTTTTATCCCACCCAAAGGTCCCTCCCCATCTCTTTCTTTCCACTAACTCGTAGTATCAAACTATGTGACATGGGTTGTGCTGTAGCATATCAGCTAGGAGAGACCATATAGGGTATCTGGTGTGAGGTAAGTTGGCATACGACCAAATATAACAGCCAGAGCCTTATCATAAATGTTCAACATATTTACCATGACCCAATCTTGGAGGGTCATGTGACAGATTAAGAGTCAGGTCTCAAGCTCAATCTCTTATTGCATATGGTCCTTGGTACCCTCTGGTATACAGAGGTACAATGGGAACTTCAGCTGATGAAAAATGTCTAAGAAATTGTGCTGTGCTGACACACACATGCATGCACACAGTTACCATGGAATCCCTCTTGAAGGACACCAGTCAAGATGCCTGTAAAGGTCCCAAATCAGTATACAAAGGACAAAAATAAATTCCCCAAAGGCAGGTTATTTTTGAGGATAATAACACCCCAGTAACAGTATGTGTCCTGATCACTGTGATGTTATCATCTGATGATAGTAGGTCAGATAATGTAGAGTGGTACCATGTACTGTGCTTATGTCACATTCCCTAGCACATGTACATTTCCCATTTAGTTGCAGCAGTTGCATGTTCTACAGGCATGGCTGTCTGGTAGCCCTTTTCTATGTGGTGGCTGAGCATACTGTACCAGAGAAATGTGTTGGATACAGTGCATCACCAGTTCAGATTGTACTGTAACTGTGCCATGGAAATATATCATGTTCTGGCAACCACTGCAAGTGGAACTAGTGTCCTTTGACCAATGACTAGACCAAGATAGTGATAACTTTCTATTTGCAAGACTGATTAGCAAACTATAGTCACCTGTTAACTTATAATAAGCTTGCAATTGCCAGCTGGTGACAATCCTTGAAAATGAACAGCAGATACCCTATATGGTCTCTCCTAGAAGATATACAGCATTCTGATTGTATATACACTGAGGGTATCTTGGTAGATCATGTAAGCCTAAAGGAGGTTGGTCATATGCATAGTATGCAGCAAAATTTAGTGTGCATAATGTATAATGTGTACACTTAATGCAGTAAGCTACATAAAGCGTTGGATGTTGCCTGAAAGTCATGTATTAGAATACTTTCATTTTATATCTTCTACTAATGATCTTTACCAATTACATTTTAGTGTACTACAAGTATATACTAATCTTCTACTGGTTACTCTAATTTTATCCCTGAAAAAGGACAACCTCCTTGTACCTGTATCAATTAAAAAAAAGATTCTCAAGTTTCTGTCATATAGAGGTTCAACTTCCAAGTGCTGTATATCTGAAGTCATGAGACTCTGTGACCAACCTCCACTGATGTAAGCCTATTTATAGTTCCCTAACATTCTGTATTATTGCATGCATGCGAAGTACTGATATTTACAGTTACGTATTTACACACATCAGTAAAATGTGTGTGCTGTAGTTACAACCAGTGTTGGGCAAGTTACTTTTTAAAAGTAACTAGTTACATATTACTTGCAGCTGAACTATTTAGTTACAGTTACATATTACCCATAAAATAAAGTAACTGTAATATTACATATTATATTACTTTGTGTCCATAGCCTTAAGCTGTCACGTGTGAAACTACCACCTTATCACGTGACACGATTGCGTTGTTGGACAATGTGCAAGTCTTGATATAAGTAAGTAGCTGGTGAATAAGCCTCACTTAGTAGGCTTCATTACTTCGTTGTGGCTAGGCATTACTCAGTGGGTTACTAACGAGATTAGTAACTTCGTTACTTTTAGTAATAATATTACGTATTAGATTTGTTACAGTAACTATATTACTTAGGTGCGTTACATTTGCAAGTAAAGTAACTTGAGTTATATTACCTGTTTTTATAGTGTATTTCATTATATTACTTTGTTACCACAAAAGTAATAATATTACGTAACGCGTTACTCCCAACACTGGTTACAACCATGCAGTAGGACTTGGGCAGTAGACACAGTACATGTAAAATACATGTCAGTTTCAGCTGTGGCAGAACAAAGGCTATTTTAATGTGCATGGTATGGTACATATTAGTACTCCACCAGACCACATATCTTCATTAGGGCTGCAACACAATCATACATGGTACATATTTCATTATCGTAATTTTGTTTTCAGAGTAACTATACCGTGTGATTAACACATCATGCACTTCTTACAGTACCAGACCACTTCGTAACTTCAGTCCACACGAAGTAGTGGTTTGACCTCATTCAAGGGACCACATAAAGACTAGAGGTTACCCATGCAGTGACACACCACATTGCCTGTGACTGACAAGCCAGTTCTTATATCATCAAATAAAACATTGTTGACAGATAATATTATCAGTTACTAATGTTATCGAAGTTTCTGGAAGCCAATCAGGGCGGCATATTCTCTGAAGCACTGACGGCAGATATTCAGGCCGTATTTCCTGATCAGTCCGTGTTTGTTAGAGCACACTCGACACTGGCGAGATCCTTGTCCATAAGTTCGCGGATGAGAGTACCACACTTTTTGATGTCCCATCTTCACCGACTTGCAAACGCTACACACACGGAAAAACAATATCAACAATCACACCACGATAATCTGCGATCTGAAAGTCAACTAAAAATTGAAAGAAACACAACTAAACACCAACTCACATGTCCTATTGTATCGACTATAACGCGCGTCGATTAGAAGAAAGTCAGCACGTGGTAACCGTTTAAAGCCCCAGTGTTTATTCTTGAAAATGCCCACCTTTATAAAATTTCAGCCGAATACATTAATTCACGCTGTTACAATTGGTGTCATTACATTTTAGTCGTAGTTTTATCTTATTTGTAATTGGTACGAAATATTCTTTTTGAGTCTCAAAAGTGTTTTCTTTTCAATGCCCATCTCTTCCGTCAGCACGTGAGTTTGGCACCAGAATCGACGAAGATGGTACGTTTTCTTTTACTACTCTGAAAATGTCCTTATCTTCGTAGATAAGTATATTACTACCTTAATTGGTGATTGGTATTGCTCTAGCGACTTTTTCTATGTTTTGTCTGGTTTGTTTATCGCGCGTTTTTCCTCCCCAGACTTACAGCAAGAACAGAAAGCTACAGGACCACCTCAACTATCGGATGCGTATCATCCTGATGGACGGGCGTATCTTCATCGGCACGTTCATGGCGTTTGATCGCCACATGAACCTCGTGTTGGCTGACGGCGAGGAGTTTCGCAAGGTTAAGCCCAAGAATTCCAAGATGCCGGAGCGTGAAGAGAAGAGAACTCTAGGATTGGTGTTGTTGAGGGGAATGAATCTGGTGTCCATGACTGTGGAAGGACCACCTCCATCAAAAGTGAGAAAAATAGACCCTCCCAAGTGTATGTGCCTGCAACCACCACCTTTGAATTAGGTCCAGTGATTTCTTCAGAAGAGTGTACATCTGTTGACCTGCATGCAAAGCAACCGTGCTAGTAGTAGTGCAAATTCTTATCTCTTCTTGTTTACACAGTGCCCGTTTTTTGTATAGTTCAGTTGTGTTTAGTGGCTTGTTGGTGGGTATAAGACAGTGTTTTATCTTGTTAGTTAGCTGAGAAAATGTGTGTTATGTATTGTGTAAGATGCAATTCCTGTCAGTAACTTGGTAGACATTGCCCTATAATGTGCTGTTTTACTGCACTGCCAACCGTTGTTCTAGGATCGTCACTCAGCTGGCAGTTCAGCATCAGGTTCTAGTGGTGGTCCTGGAATGGGACGTCCTGCTGGTAGGGGCATGCCTCCAGCACCTATGCAGCCTCATGCTGGTAAGTGTGTTTGTGAGTGTGTCGATGCAGCATAGCCAAGTGATCAGAAGGTTCCAGCCCAGTTTCGAGTTGTAACTTCAGTGGGTAACTGGAAAAGCAAACTCCAACTGTCTATGGCTTAAATGAAAGTCCATGTGGGACTTTTAGTGCCCATACCTTTACATGGTACAGTGTCTTACCAGTTAATAGTCCTGCTTGGGAGAATCTACATGTGTCCTAGTGCTGGTTCACTAGGATAGGCACAACTGTGCTAGTGCAGTAGCCAAAGGCTTTGACTTTGCTTTGTGTGCATGCATGAGCGAGCTTACTACATACATGTTTGTGTTTGTATGTTGTGTTGTAATAATATATTGCTTACTTTCTCCATACAGGTTTAACTGGTCCAGTGAGAGGTATTGGGGGACCATCCCATGGAGCAATGGCACCAACTGGTGGAAGTATAGGTATGTGTATATGTGTACTGCCTTGTGCTGTTATTGCTAATTGAAAATGTATGTTGTTGTTGTATTTGTGGTTTGTACTACATGTGTTTTATAGTGTTTGTGTATGTAGTGCAATGGCATGTGCATATGTACAAAATGTGTAGAGCGTGCTAATCTGTATACACCATAACTTGTTCATTCTATATACTGTCTAGCCAGTTTTTACATGGGGGTATAATTTTTGTGGATTTCGTAAGGTAAAGGCATCTTGAGAAAAAATGCTTTATGTGTGCTGTAGCTACGTAATAATACCACTAAGTAATTCAGAAAAGCCAGCGCTCAGAGTATTTGTTAGTATTAGTATTTTACCTGGCCTTGTGGTAGATCCCACAAACAGGACCTGAAATTATTTGAAAATGATCTGACAAATCCTGTTATGTGGTCAATACAGTCAATAGTACTGTACAAAAACTTTCTAAATGTGTTCAGACATTAGGCAGAAATGGTTGGGATGTCTGACCACTATTTCAGTCTCTGTGTGAGTAGCGTTCACTACCAGTTACAAGAAACCCCGACACAAAATAGTGAACACACTTGGCTTGTTACATGGCCTGCAACATCAAATGGGTCAGCATTATTTTCAGCCTCCTGGCCGTTTGACAAGGTAGCTCTTGAACTTCTCTGATTAGGGTGGCACTGCATAACTAACTATGCGTACAATGCAATGACAATTGCAAAAAAATGCATCTGAAAATATCCAGCTCATGGCACTTTCAAGACTTGCAAAAATAACATCCTGTGTAAATATCTTGCATACACTGTACGTGTGTGTGTCCATGTGTGTCCCCGTGTGCGTGCCCACCATTTGAATACTCATGAGTTGATTTTGTTAATATCATAGGTGCTCAACCTCAATCATATGGTAACCTTCCACCACCTGATAGTGAGTTACTTTGTTGTTTGTTCTTATTAGTGAAGTGTGTTGAATGGAATTGTCTGTTATATAGTTAGTGTAATGTTTTATAAGGAACTCTGATATTGTTTTTTTCTCAAGTGATTTGACTGTAACTGCCACAACTTCTTAGTGTAAGCGCTTTAATTAATAGTTATACCACGGCTGTGAGGGATTTGCTGATATATATACTCAAAGCCCGAGGGCTGCATTTGTATAATATCAGCAAATACCAAGCAGCTGTGGTATAAGTGATATATATCACTTGGGGCACACTCACCTATTAGGTGAAAGAACTAATGAGAACTCATCCCATTTGCTTTATACAGTAGCATCTGAAGATTGATCATGGTTTTAATAGCGTGGGCTAATAGCCATCAGAACGTTAGCCATACGTTAAAACGCCATTAATATGTTACTATATATGTTTCAACACGCAATGTTAAAAAACTTGCGATTGTGGGATGGAGTTTATATTGTTATCATTTATGTACTAAGTTAAGCCAACTAACTTCGCTATTGGGACAGTGAGTAAGTTATTATATTAAGTTAAGTACTTAGGACTGTAAAATGTCACTAACCTATTTCAACGTAGCAGTAGTAGCTTTGCTGTTCTGTGGTCTGTTCAAAGGCTGATACGTGGTGGGTAGAAGTGCGCATCCACGATCGCCCAAACAACTTTTTTGCCTTCATTATCCTTTACACCCTGTTCACACTAGCCCAGTAGCACGGTTCGGAATGGTACGGCTCGATAAAAAGTGCAATGTGAACACCATCTGTACCGGGCCCAACCGAACTGAGCCAGCCCACCCGATTGAACCAGGCCAGCACGGTATGGTACGATAATTACTCACCAGGAGCACAAAATAATTTTATAAATTCAACATGCAATGAAGAAGGGCTCTGAAACACTGTTCGACACGAGGTTCAGCACAAAAGAAAGCCTAGGGACAGTTATGAACTACTTGTCGTCGTGCCAGTTACTGTTTCACACACTTCGATTCGCGGCACGATTTCTGCAGCTCTACACGGCCGCCTATCTATTACTGTCTTGTTGAAAAGAAAGAATTCCAGCACAAGAGACTTGAAGGGCAAGAGCTGCATCCAATTTTAGTAAGCAAATTAATTAATATTTAATTGTGCGCTTATGGAAGCCGGATGACTTGGCGAGCAAGATTGCATAGTGTGAACAGAGGCAATACCGGGCCGTACTGAACCGAGTCGAACTGAACCGTGCTAATGTGAACAGACTGCTTTAGTAACAACCAACTAGTTTATCTTAGCTAATATACTTAGCTTAGCAACCACTACAAAAATGAGTCCCACAATACAAGGCTCTGTGTTGCTCAATATAACGAGTTAAAGCGCATCGTTCTTTGAACTGGCTCGGTATCAAAGTCATTGGCAAACCGTTTTCCCATGTGCGAGTTAAACACCGAGCGGCATCTTTGAACGCCCATGCTAAAGTTGTATATATAGTTTTGGAGGATCTATGTCTAAATATGCTGCTCAAGGAAAGCGTTAACACAGAAAATTTATGCCTTGCTATGGTTTCATTGCATGAAGACAATGCCCAGCTTGATAAAAGGAAAAGAAAGAGGGCACATATTTGTCGAACCCTGAAAGCACATATCACTGGTGAGTTTGTTATTGTGGCGTAAAATAGTGGCCGTATGCTGCTTTGTTAAATTTTTTTCATGGAGTACAGACACTTTTCCAAGTTGTAAATCAATGTTGGAGCCCAACCAGGTACACTGTTGAGAAGGGGTCCACTTGCACTTGGCAAGGTTGGTAACAAAACCTGCCTCACACAAATCTTTTTGGATACTCAGTCTGTCTCTCTCTGCATTTGTTTTTCCTTGGGCTGCACAGATGACATTGTCCAGGTAGACTACTATTCTTAAGCCCTGGCTTCTGCAATGCTTTACTAGGGGGTGTAACAATTTGGTAAACACAAAACAAGCTGTGACTAGGTCTAATGGAAGGACACAAAAAACAATACTGCTGTGTGTTATCCTCACCCCAGGAGCCCCAAATAATCCTGATGGTGGTACCCAGCTTTTAGGTCAAATGTAAACATGTAGTCATTTGGCAAACATTTGCATAACTATTCTAAGGTCTTCATATTTGAACTTGTCTTTCAGGAGATACTGTTTAAGATACCACAGGTTTATCACTAACCGAAGCTTGCCTGTGCTGTTGGCCACAACTGACAATGGACTACATATATGTGGCTAATGGGTAATTTCCTTAATGCAACGGTTGGCTAATAACTCACAATTGCGGATGACACAAAAACAGCATTTTCACGGGCTGATCTGTGATTATGATGGGAGTATAAGATGTAAAGGAGAGTTTATATCCTTCGTTCACCCATTCCCTTACTGGCAGCGGGGCCTTCAGCGCCTCTTGCCCAAATTTTGACTAAGCTTTTCTTGAACATCCATTATCTTGCTCCAGCTCCCAATATCTACCAAACTCTTAGATTTTCTGTATCATGTGTGTCCTCTTGGTCACTACCCATGGTTTGGCTATTGAGGTGATCGGAAGATTGTGGATACCCAATAGATTGATCTTGGGAATTGGTCCCAGGATGATTTAAAGCATTAATGACACTGACAAGAGTATTGACATTGTAGCACACCCTGTCAACTGATTGGTCAATGTGTTTATGACCATCTTTGGTGCCTGCACCCTTGTTGGGGGTGGTGAACTTGCAGTTTACTGAACATATATTATCAACACCTTTACTAGACTATGAGCCTACTAACACAGGACACAATACTATTGTAACAAGCACCCTCACTGTACAAGATGTTACCACCAGTGAGCAGTTGCTCAAAAAGGATACAGCCTAGTTAGCTTATTAGGGCAACTTGTCCTCAAATGGCTCATCTGTGAGCAGTTGAAACACGGTCCTGGTATGAGAGTTCTGGGGCTGGGTGGTCTGACATATGGCAGAGGTTGTGATACTGGGTACATTGGTGGTGGTGGTCCTCCAAAGTTATCCATCAGCTGTGGGGGGCCAGCATATGCTGATTGGGGCTCCCTCCAGGTTGGCTCCCTTGGATGATCTTCCTCCCTTTTTCTTTTTTGTCGATATTTCTGCTCAACAGACTTTATTGCATCTTCCAAACACTTAGTGCTGATATCTTCCGCCGCCAGCTCATCCACCTTCTGGTATGCCTCCGCCACCGGCCAGAGCAATTGGCAATATGAATGAGCTTCTGCCGTTCCTCAATAGCTTTCGTACCTTCGATAAGTTGCTCCTTTGCATTCTTCAGTAGGGTGATCTATTTGGAGGATGTTGGCTTCACCTTCTCCAGGAACCCCGAAGCTGATTGGATCGAGTCACTCACTGCATCGTTAAATTTAAACTGCTGTTCATTGCCTTTCCGACAAAATCGGTAGTCCAGTGTCCTCTTCAACTTCATTGCCACTAGCTGGGCTGTCTTTTTCTGGCTTCCTTCTGAAGCTGGTCAAATCTTGCCATCAGGCTTTGTGTTAGCTCTTGCTGGGTTTGTGCTTGCCTATCTTTAAATTTGTTAAAACTGTGTAGCAGCTCGTCGAGTTTCTCCATTACGATAGCCGCATGTTCCACACCTGTCTGCCTAGAAAATGAACATGTGTTGACACTTTTGAACTAATAACCTTACTCATGTGACCAATACTGGAATACTGTCCAGAATACACTTATTTTCTGTCTAATTTGCTAGCTCAAAGGACATAAGATACATTTCTCTTAAAACTGTTGCATCCTTTCCTGTGTGCTCTCTCATAACCTCTTCTGCAGACCTTAATTTAGGTGAAAAGGCAAATGGCAAAGGTGGAGGACAATTTGCTGTAGATGAATGAGACCGTTGATGGTGATGTGAATGGTAGGTTGGAGGCTGAGATAACACCCCGTTCAAACTACCCCGGGATATTCATCTTACTTGTTATGGCGGCTACTGAACTCAGGTTGGGCTTCATTCACACTAACTAAAAACTTCATGCCGGAAGCAGTACTATACTATGTTCACGTTGAGCTGAATCCTGAAAAACAGCTAAAAATTAAAAGTGGATTTTTTTCTCAACAGAGTTAACATTTCAGCTAACCAGATGATTATTGGTAACAGCAAAGGTGTCAACAACAGACACGTACGGTTTGGCTCCATTACAAGTTCGGGAAAGGGCTGTAATGGACACTGTACTTATATGGCTTCCCCATAGGAAATGTATTGTGAAAATTTTAATTGGCTGTAAATATTATGTCAAACATTTGAATAAAAAGATTTTTAATTATTTTTAGTGGATCAAGCAGTACTACAAATGAGCCAAATTTCAAGATCGTGTGTAATTGCATCCATGAGTTATTAGATGTTTTTGAGGATTCAGCTCAACGTGAACATACTATAAAAGGTTACTTAAGTGTGTATTACTTTGCTAATATTTAGCGTATATGAAATAGTTATACTGATACTTAACACATGTTTAATAATTATCGTGTTGACAACGAGATGACTGAAACGGGGTTTTAAATCCAACCAGTACAATTCTTACATGTATCACTGATACATGTGCAATATACCCTAATATAACGCACAGCATATCAGTTCATGTTAACTTTAGGCCAAGACTCAGGAATTTCTGGGCAGAACCCTGCACCAGTAGTCCAATCTTGGAAGACTCCATGAAATTCGTTGTCAAGGGGTTAGTATGCAGAAACCCCACACAGCAGCGGCCTCCGGTGGAGGTAGCTCAAAGAGTCCTTGTTCTAGCCCTGGTTCTATCCTTAATGATGAATCTTTGGTGGAGGAAGTTAATATGAGCTATAATTTACATTACTGGTGCCTTTAATAGCTGTCAAGTTCAGTGCAAGGATTGGTGTTATACACTTGACTTCATTATTAGAGTATTTACATGACTGCTCTATTAGAGTATTTAATCTGGATAACCCGCCCATGTACAATAATCACGGAGTGAAAGAAGCCACCTTGCAACAAAGTCATCAGCCCAGATTAAGCTTCCTGGCCTATACTGAGTTTAATAAAGACAGATTTCTATTAGCCACAAGTAGCGCACATCAAAAAACTTAACTTTGAGTGGGATCTTGTATATAGCTTCTTGAGCGTAATGGCGATTTGGCAAGAAGAAACGGCCCGGTTTGGGCTGTTTCCATCCGGAAACAAAATCAAAAATAGGTCGTGGACACGCACAATGATCCATTCAGCAAGCCTTGCTACTTTTTATCCCAGGATTCTCCTTGTAAACGTCGCTATGCCTGTGAAAGAATAATATTATGAATAATAATAATAATATGAACAAACGGGCATATTTCAGTTTTGTCTGAAATACACATACTGTTTCCTTTTCACTTGATACTTACTACTGGACCTATGCTCATTGCAAAGAACCACCAGAGGGTTGTTTGGAGTTGAAGCAAGGTGGTTTTTAGGTGTGCGTTCTATTAGGATTTTTGCAAAAAACATGGGCGATCCCTATTATGAACCCACTATCGTGGTTCATGATGTTGTCTTCCATATGTGCAATGGAGTTAACTACCATTCCTGAGGTGTAACTACCATATACTTCCAGTTTTTTACTTTGATGTAGGGCTTCAATGGGATAGAAGTCCTGTTTTCTGTTAATATTTATATTTATATGCTGATCTACCAACTAGTGATGCACCGATAAGAGATTTTGCTGATTATCCGGTTAGCCGATATTGAAAATCACAGTAATGGCCGATACCGATAACCAATCCAGTGTTTATGTTTACCAAAATTATGTTGCCACTTTAAACTTTATTTTTGTCTTATTTTTATGAAAACAGTAACATCAGAGTCAGTAAAATTAATCGGGTAAATAATCTGCTAATAATTACCGATAACAATATTGGTGAAATTTGGCCGATAAACCGATTTCCGATTATTTACTGATTAATCTGTGCATCACTACTACCAACCCTACGCTCTTGGGATTTTTGTCCGTAATCAAGTTGAAGTGGCCTATATTATGTGCATGTGATTTGAAGAAAGTTCATATATTTCTTGTAACCAAGTTATCTGCACAGTTTGTATGTATACATGCAGTGTGGGTGGGTGGGGCTCCTTAATTATGAATATGTAGGTAGTATAACTGACAAGGTAATTGAAGGTGTGTAATACTTGTGTTATTTATTTTCTGTAGTGTCCAGAGGTCCACCAGGTATGTGTTGTGTGTATCGATTTGATGTTTCTTCTTTGTTATCATAATTGGCTTAGTTCAGTAGTATGTGTATTTTCAATATTTTACAATAAGTGTTATATTCCTTCGATATATTTTGTATCAGTGTGTCATGTGGAAGGGTGTTTTAGTCCAATATACTGTAGTCTTTGTTGAATGTAATGTAATTAGAGTATTTTATAGCTATGCTAAGTGAGCTGCAACACTCAGACAACTGATGGACACAGTTGAAGTGTGTATTTCAATGCTAATAGTCTAGTAATTTATAACAGAGTAAAGTGTGATTACCATGCACGACAGATGTGCCTTGTCTAGTAGAACTGTATTGGTAGCTGTATCATTGTATCATTGTTAATACACATTTTACAGGAATGCCACCACCTGGTATGCCCCCACCTGGAATGATGGGAAGGGGAATGCCTCCACCTCCTGGGATGAGACCACCTCCTCCTGGAATGCCACCTGGCATGAGAGGTATTGTGACTGTTAGTATAGTGTGTTGTAGTATATGTGAACGTCTCAGCAAAACTCCACGTAGTTTGTAAAAATTTCCGAATTTCTTTTATATTATCTATAGTAGTGTACAAGAAATTGGTTACCAACGTAGTAGTCAATTAAATAAATACATTTGTACAGTGACTAGACTATGTTGCAGTTTGTGTGGGAGGATCAAAGTGCTGCCATTTTTCATACAGTACCGTTTAACTGTATGTATGCAGATAAATGGGTACTTGGGCAAATACAGCACGGATTATATGGTAAGGAATGTTACGATTTCAAGCAACCTCATTCAAACAAATTGATCACGTGCGTGACATTGTAAACTGATCCTACCAGTTCATTAGAACTACGACTAGACTTATACCAATTAAGAAAGACGCTGCTCAGGGTTTAACTGACATACACCTGAATTTCCCGGGCACTATTTAGATATTACCTGGACAATATCATGGGAATGCAGTTAGCTTGTGGCTTTTGATGCCCAACCAGTTCAAAAATACGATACACTGTGACTAGTTATATTGAGCGCCATGGAGTGTTTAATTATGGGTTTGGTCAGTGTAGTTGCTAAGTTTAGATTGTTTGACAGTAACAAAACTACGTGTATATTCTAAGACAAATGATCTGTAAAATGAGAGCTTGGGCGATGCGTGGATGCGTATTTCTACCCACTACACGGGGGAAGGGTGTGTGTCAGCCATTGAGCAGACCACGAAACAAGATGAATATGACAACTGGTTGAGTAGCTTATAGTCCTAAGTACTTAACTTAATTTATGAACTTACAATAGCGAAATAGTATTAAAAACTTTACGCCCAAAAATCAATCCCACAATTGAAAGTTCCTGGTGTGTGTTGAATCATAATGACATAGGAATAATGTTCTGAGAATTATTTGCCTACGCAATTGAAACCACAATCAATCATCAGATGCTAGTGTATAAAACAAATAGGGTGAGTGCTCTGTAATTCTTTCACCTATCAGGTGAGTGTGCCCTAGTGATATGTAATAGTTATACCATGGCTGCGAGGGATTTTGCTGATATATACACCCAAAGCCCGAGGGCCGCTGGCCCAAGGGCTGCGGGTGTATATGTCAGCAAAATCCCAAGCGGCCATGGTACAAGTGATATATATCACTTGGGGCGTATTCACCTAATAGGTGAAAGAACTAACGAGAACTCATCCCATTTGTTTTATACAGTAGCATCTGAAGATCGATTGTGGTTTTAATAGCGTGGGCTAATAGCCATCAAAACGTTGTCCATACGTTAAAATGTCATTAATACGTTACTATGCTTCAACACACAATGTTAGAAAACTTGCAATTGTGGGATGGAGTTTATATTGTTATCATTTTGTACTGAGTTAAGCCAACTAACTTCGCTATTGGGACAGTAAGTAAGTTATTGTATTCAGTTAAGTACTCAGAACTGTAAGCTACTAACCTATTTTAACGTAGCAGTAGTAGCTTTGCTGTTCCGTGGTCTGTTCAAAGGCTGATACGCGGTGGGTAGAAATACGCATCCACAATCGCCCAAACAATTATTTTGTGCCTTCATTATCCTTTAGTAACAACCAACTACTCTATCTTAGCCTATGTACTAAGCTTAGCAACCTCTACAAAACCGAGTCCCACAATACAAAGCTCTATGTTGCTCAATATAACGAGTCAAGACGCATCGATTCTTTGAACTGGCTGGGTATCAAAGTCATTGGCAAACCACTTTCCCATGATATTTCCCGGGCAATATGCGAGTTAAACACCGAGCGGCGCCTTTGGACGCCCACGCTAAAGTGGTATATATACCACTTATTATACCATGACTGCTTGGGGTTTTGCTGATATATACACCTGCGGTCCTTGGCCTGTGGCCCTCGGGCTTTGGGTGTATATCAGTTAAATCCCTTGCAGTTGTGGTATAACTATTAATTTAAGTATACTATATGAACACATACTGATAGTTTGATCAGCGAAAATTAAAATGGATCGGGTACTCAAGATAAGTACACTCCGAGCAAGATGATTGGGAAGTACAATGTATGAAAATGCAATGCTCAGGAGGAGTGGTGTGTCTCAAAGCAAGTACAGCACTCGGCTTAGTCTCATGCTGTATAATAGTCTCTTGACACGCCCCCTCATGTGCTGTATTTTCTGTACACACGCGTGGTAGTGATGGCTTAATAAATACTTGCATATTGTTTTGTGTTGCATGTACAATTTCACCAATTTCATTTTATTTTAAAGGTGTACTTGTGCTAACTGTGTGGGATTTTGCTAAGGCGGTCACATAATTGTCTTGTAAGAATAATTGAAGTGGGTATAGGGTACAATGTTTAAAGGTCCACTGAAATGGAAATTTACTTGCCATTTTATTTTATAGGATTGTTTGTATCATGCAATGCACAAAAACGCTATTTTAATAATTCAATTATGCCGAGATATTAAGTCACATAGTCTAGTTATGTCATGTGACATAAGACAAAGACTGGAGTACTGTTGTTACACACTTTACAATGGGAAAGGTAGTGAAAGTCTTAATGTGCAGGTGGCAATACCAAGATTACTTGAATGTTCTGCTGGAAAACAATAGTGGAGTTGTTCTGTTGTTGCCTGTAGCTCGATCTGTAGTGCTTCATGCTATCTTCATTATGCTTTAAGTTTTTTTACAAAATTGGGTTAGCAGTAGGGCTGACACAAATACTGCAAACACTTGGGTACTCCCTAAGGACTTTAGTACTCCATTTAAAATATCTCAGTGTCTCTGATTAGTCTTGTGCCAAGGTGGGCTCGCATGAATGCGCAAACACCGTCTGATGACAACACTCAAGTTTCTTGGGCCCTGAAGTGCTATCCAGCCAATCAGAATTGACAAGTTGCATAATTGCATGAATGTATTGGAAGTAGATGAAAAAGCGGACTATTTAAAGCTGTTTTATTAGAAGTATTTGCCTAGGTTGTTCAGGAGGTTTGTTGTTGAGGTGTGTCTTCCGATCTCACCTTATAAAACCGAAGAGTAGTGACTCGACGTTTCACCAGTAATGAAATACTATCCTCCACTAATGAGAGATCACATCTAGAAAATTGCCCTTTTGTGAGTTGCTTTATTCCTAGCCATTTTTGAATGGTTTTTAAGTGATTATGTAACTCGTCGATTCTGATTGGCCAGCCAATATTTTGGCTGGATAGCATTTCCAGGCCCAAGAAACTTGAGCATTGTCACCAGACGATGTTTGCACATTAGCCCGGCTGGGCGTGAGACTAGCCTCTGATGGTCATTTTTGCCTTTGAGTTGGAAGCGTTTCTGCAATTTTCTAGAAACACCCCTGTGTGAAACTAAATCGAATCCAGCTGTACATGGACACTTTTTGTCACTTTATGGCATCTCATACATAAAGTTTCTTTGTCTGATGCATTATGACATAATATCATTGACAAACCACAATACACTAAAATGTAGTATATCTACTAAACCTGTCTAACCACATGCATCAACCTATCCCACTAGTAGCAAGGATTGATAATAGCCAAATAGTGTGTTGTTGTTTATACCATTTCAGTGGACTTTTATTTTTAAACTTATTTATTTTTTGTCTGTCAAATTGGGATATCTTGGTTAGTGTTTGTACTGGATAGTGTACAGAGAGGGTTATAAAAGTTGGCCATCAAGCATTTACCAGCCAATCATCACTTATAAGATCGGTTGATCATGTACTAGTTTGGAGTAGCCTACCATTTCAACCCTAATCGACCCACCTAACTTGGCATGCTTACTCATTGCATGTTGTGTTGTGTGTGTACAATATCAGATCAACATTGACTTTGATCTGAGTTTGTTTTTGTGCAACAATGATCTCTAATTCTTGTCATTACAGGTCCACCTGGTATGATGCCACCACATGGTAGATAAGAGATGACACATTCACACTAGGGACTTGTACTAGCTAAGAACACTACAATAATTACTGTGTTCACGCCTAGTTGGTAGCTAATAACTGTTTTTACAATTTTGTGATGTAAT
Organism: Dysidea avara; assembly: GCF_963678975.1. Classification (NCBI taxonomy): domain Eukaryota; kingdom Metazoa; phylum Porifera; class Demospongiae; order Dictyoceratida; family Dysideidae; genus Dysidea; species Dysidea avara. Next base: position 15,972,517 of record NC_089272.1, read on the forward strand.
GTAGTAGTACCATTCAATCGTCAAAATCAAACAGTAAAACCCTGCGTTGTGCCGGTGGAGATATGAATTGATTTACTTTGTGTTGGTCTGATATGCAGCTCAGCAGCTGTAGCTCCTAATAACTGGTACAATATTTGGATCTAGCTTGACCACATTTCTACAGCTGGAACTTGCCACCCTGAAGTGTTTACTTCATACTACATACACAGGGGACACTTCCCATTTGTATTGTATGCATGTTGAGACTCACTAGGCATTTGACAAAATTACATGGTCCTACACAATTTTACATATTTTCACCAATATTTATATTTTACCACAGGTCCATGTTTGAAAATAATCAATTTGTGTGGTTTCCTCGTGTTTTCTGAGAAGTAATACAACAGTGCAATTCATGTGAAATGTAGCATACTATATACCTTTACCAGAGGAGGGCAGACATGTTTTCATAAAATTACTATTATGTAATGTATAGCATGGGTAGAAATACCACTCCTGTTACATTTATTCCAAATTTTCACTGCTACCCATGCTAATACCATACTTGTTCTTTGGTTGCCAAGCAATGGTTGTTAGGTGTGATTACTGGTGACACTCTAGCATGGGTTGCAGCTTTCTTATCAGATTGCTCTCAACAAGTAGTTAGAAATGGTGTATTGTTTTTTGCATACAAGGTGAACTCTGAAGTACCTCAGAGTCTGTTCTTTGCCCAACGCTTTTCCTTGTGTACATTAATGACAGCAGATGGTGTACAAAGCCAACTTTGTCTATTTGTAGATGACTGTAATATATCATACAGTATGGTAGTACTGTATAGTAGGGACCCCAAAGGTCTGGGTGTGGTACATGAAAAAAATCCAAAAATCAGCCTCACCTTTTCCTGATAATGATGAGACAGTATTAGTTAAAGTTCAATCCGAAATGCTTTAAAGTTGCTATGGGATTTTTAAAAAAATTATTGAACAAAATTTTCTACTGCCTGAGTAACTGACTGACGCCTTCAGACAAGCATAACTTGATAATGGCTAAGACTATGGGCTTGATTTTTTCACTGTTCAACATTGCTTCAGGTGGACACATGCCATTTGGCATACCATAGTATGTACAAAGCATTCTTCATGGACTTACCTTTGTCCTCCTTTGTGTTCCATTTATCTTTGCTGTCAGTGACGGTGTCGATTTGGCGGTAGCACGTGATGGCTTCCCTTTGTAACGTAAATTGTCCATATTTTTCATAGTGGCTACTTCGATTGCAGAGGTGCTTTTTGAACAGTTCTTGATTCGTACTGCTGTGTAGTGGGTTGAACATAGTTGACAATGAAGTGTAATTGATTCAGATGATAATTGGTAGCTGGGTGCCATTTCTTTCTTTTGATGCAGTATGCGTGGGCTCACCAGTCAGAATAATTTCATTTTACAAAAGTTATAGAACTAGAAAATTAATATCCAGTATTTTTTTTGTCAATGTGCTATGGTCCCTACTCTAGTTGAAAATTCCAATTTTGTTGTGCACTTATAGAACCATAAATTCACCCAGAGACTGTACAACGTTACATCAACATTAATAATAATTCTAACATACTAGTTACTACAACCAGACAAATGGAATTTTAATGTAACATTAATTTTGTGAATATCACATCTGTAATACAAGTACCTATACCTTGACAATATATGAACCTCAACTGAAATTAGTGAATATCTTGGTGTCTGGACCAAAAAATCTGTCATGGAAGACTTGTATCTTGTACTGTACACTTGTAACAAAGGAAGTCAAAACACTGGGTTCCTACAAATTAAGAACTCACCCTACTTACTGGGCATACAAGCAACTATAGTGCTTCCACTAGAATATTGTGCTCCTATAATTGGGTCTCTCATCAAACAGACATCAACAAACTAGTGTCGGTGCAATGCAGAGCAGTGACCTCAACAAACCATGGACAAATAATAATGGATAGTATAACTGTGATGTGAAATGGCCAACAGTCCAAAGTCATCAGAAATACCTTAGTTTGCCCATTTAAAGTTTAACTCTTATTACCCTCACCTGCAAGACTAACATCAACTAGATCAAATCATCCTTGTATAAAATTTACCACATAACCCTCCTGTGGAACAACATTAATAACCTATCCTTTACAGATTTTGAACATGTATGTAATAATTTAATACTTTTTTGTATTAGCTTTTTACCCATTCAGGGGCTTTGCTAATTAATAATGAAATGAAGGTTGATGAGTCCGGGAAAATTACAAGATTAGATGTGATGCTATAAGCGAGGAAGAAAGACACGACAACGTACAGCAGAAATCTTCCAGTTGCACAGAGATGCTGCTTACCAAAACACAGCAAGAACTGATGAAATGAGAAAAGCAAGATTGTAGCTTTATCAAATGTTTAGCTATAGACTCATCACTAATTGACGCTACAGTGCAATCTATCTATAATGGTCACCTCTGGGTCAAATTGAAGGCTGGTGGCTACTTTACAGGTAGATTAGTGTACAAAGCTCTCAATAAGTGGTCATTTTATAGAGGTAGCCACTTGGCTGGTCCCACTGTAGAAGTGCAACCAAATGAAACAATAGTGAGTGCTGAGATACATATTTTCCTGTTCTGTAAATCTGAACTCCAGTAATCCAAATGCTCTACAACAGAAGTTACTGTTCTATTAGAGTGTTTAATCAGCAAGTTTGTGTTCTATAAGAATAATAGAACTACTGTAGGTTCTGTATAAAATCAATACATGGGTTCACTAATCTGAACAAATTTGGAAATCGGTGCCTGTACTAAAGAATAATCAAATAGTATTGTTACTGCTGTACTAAAGTGTGCTACGAAATGTACCATTTAACCGTTAGTTACCCGCACCACAAAGCTATAGGAAAAAATAGACCTATATTTTTGATACATGAAATTAATAATATTATGTAATTTATCTAAAAGACATGCTATTTCTTGGAATAAACGAGAATAACTAGAAATAGTAACAGGGTGTCTGCTTTTTATTGCTTTTGGGTAAGCTGATCAGCTGGTGCATTGTGATGATTAATTGTTATGACAATTCCTTTTGTGGAACAAAATTTTTGATAACTTACGATGATGTACTATTTGATTTCTGCCTGTGTTTTTGATAACTTAATTACTATGATGTAATATTTCTTCCTGTGATTAAGCACTTAATGTAAATGTACAGCAAATTTTTGAAGCTTTAGGATAGAGAGAAGTATATAAAAAAATTTGGTACATTTTTGTGAAGTCAAAAAACAATTAACTATGTTCCTTACTGGCACTAGAAAATGGTACAGCCATAAAACTTGAGAATTAGATTTATAGAGCTTGGACATCAATGTGATATATTGAAACCACTGTGATAATGGCTCTGGAGGCATTTTTTTTGTGAATGTTAGGCAATTTTTGTCTACAAAACTAGGGAAACTAAGGTTAAAGATCATTGTGGGATAGTGCTGATGTGTAGTTCACCCTGTCTACCCCACAATGCAATGAGCATCTGTCTCTTTGTAAAATATATTTTGACCAGATCTGCAAAAGAGTCTAGTGGTTGTAAGCTTCCAAATTTGACAAAATTAATTATATATATAGCTCCTAATGTTTTAACCTCCCCCCCCCCCCCCCCCCGTATCACCTTAAAATTATGCACCTATCAATGTATTGCCCAACTACCTCCCCCCTGTCCTCTCAGGCATATATGGCGCTATAGTGGGGATTTGACACAGCCGAATGTCAAATTCCCCATAGTAAGGCAAACCTATCATGTCAAATCCCCACTGTTTGGCCCCAGTTGCAACATGGGGGATTTACTCAGGATTTGACATAGCATAGAAAGTTACAACAAAAAAATACTTGGCCGCTTAATGACCGATTGTCAAATGCCCCATAGTGGGGCAGTTTCGTGTCAATTCCCCCTGTAAAGCCCCACTTACGCCCAAATAGGGGTTGGTGGGACTATACATTGATAGGTGCATTACTCCTAGCAATAGCAGGGGTACTAATTTCAAGCTGTTATCTCATTCAAAAATCAAGTTATCAGTAGCCAGGTACATGCAATTGAAAAGGCTACAAGACCCCTGGGCCAATCCAGACTTTTGGAAAGGAGGGTCAATATGAAATGACACTGCAGGGAAGGCATACCTTAGTGTGCAAAGTGCTCCAGCATGCAAAAGTATGCCAGCCAACCTAGGGGGATCTGGAGACATGCCCCCAGAACATTAGACCCATTGAGATGGAATCTGACAGCATGGGGTCATCACAATTTTTATCTGATTGTTGTATTAAAGGTGACTGCTCTATTAGGGTATCTTGATCTTCATACCTTGATTTTAATGTTTATATAATAGTGTACAATGTTGTTTGGCCAGGGTTTCCATGCAGCTACCCTGCTGCTGAACTATTAATATAGCCTGTACAGCAGCTCTGCAGAGATGAACCATCACTATTGAATAATGAGACACAAAATGTACATAATTATAAATGAGTCCTCGATCACATGTGACCACCATACAGGGTTAGTGAATAAACACCTGTGTCAGCATGGCAAGGGAGTGTTAAGAGAGAACAAAAAAATAAGTATGCATGTACACTAAATTACAAAAAAAAGTCAGTCTGGGGAGGGCAGCAATTCCAAGCCATAATAATATTCTTTGTGAAGCCATAATACACTGTTGTAAAGTATCATCCAGAACTTTCTTAAAGCTGCTTTTGACACTAGTGTATCCTGGTGTTTAAAATATAACAGGTTCTATAAGTTCTTAATTACATAGAAATGGTGATAGTGGCTCAAAACACTGACTTTGAAAGTTTTGTAATATTTGCAAATTTTCAAGCAATCCAATTCTGCTAACAATTGCTGATACTCTACCTTGTTCTGTTTACATCACCTGGCTGACTGAAGATGGTGTTCTGAATCCAATGGACAGATCAACTCAAGTAAGGCGATTGAATTAGTGGCAGTATTATGAATAACAAGGTCTGGACAATAAGAAGTCACCATCACAGCTGGTGGAATTGCTGCTGGAGGTGGTTTGGTGGAAGGTCAGCAAAAACTCGAATATACGGTAGTTAATTTTATGTTGATAAATTGGGATGCCAAACACTGCAGCACAAAATTATGCTGGTAAGTGTATCTGTTCTGTGACAAGCCACTGGGCAGCTATTCAAAACATGAGGCATGGGGAATCACATAAGACACATCGTGCACTGCACTGGTGCATGGAATATTCCACAGAGCTCCCCCTTGACCCATCCCTAAATCTGCCACTGTTTTGCAGTTCCAGTCACATTTGCCTTCCAAGTTAGCTACATGTTCGATTAGGATATTTATTATTAGTGACTGCTCTGTTGTAGTATCTTGATAATTATTTAGATTGTGATGTATTGGTGCTATCATCCTTTTGCAATAATAATGTACTCACTGCCATTTCTAGCCTATTGTGGTGTCAAATTTCAGTTTAGTAATATATAGCATTTGGTGATGATCAGTATGAGTGATCACAGTTTTAATCGGTGTCAAAAAGACACAACTAATTACTCTTAAAACAGCAAATGTATTAGCTTCAAATTTGATACCAACTAGATTATCAGAAGGACAACATGGGCTTAGTTGTTTAAGGGGAGAAAAATGAGTGAGTCACTTACCAGTTTATTGCACCCATGCCAGTACTTGTGGCCCACATACATATAGATATAAGAATCTTGATTAATCCATAAAGACTTTTAATAATGCAATGTTGTGCAGTATGGTGTCAGTTGTATAATTGTTTAATCAAGACAAGTGTATTGACAGAAAGAAAGTAACCACAATTTTACACATACGTAGCTTCGTGATTCCTTATCTGATTGTAACAAAATTTACAGTGGAGATGCCTGCATTGTAGGAGAACTCACATACTAAATTGGATGAAAATCTCCCCAGCTACTTCAGAGATACAAGCAACCAATGTTTCAGTTTTTCTTCATTTATTTCTTTATCTACACTTTGCAAAAACTATTATAAAACAAAATCGCATTATCCAATTGCAAAGAAATTTGGCATGCTTAAAAGGGGTACAAAAACGAATTCTAGTATAATATTGTTTGTTGTGAACCTGGTGAAAAGTTTAGGAGTTATGACTGATTATTCGTGTAAATATAGAACAATATGTTCACACCTACATGGTAAACCACTTCATGCATGGAATTAGCTGAAAATTGGTTTGAAGATGGATTAACTATCGTAGAAAAGCCTTTTGGTGGTTTGAAAGTAATCTAGAAAAAGACCATGGAGATATATTGTAAAACCAAAGGTGTGTAATGATTGCATGATCAAGTTTCATGAATAATAAACATATTTATGCCTACCAGAATGAGCTGAAAATTGGTGTGTAGATGGATTATAATGGTCATCATAGAAAGGCCTGTCAGTAGTACAAAACAATTAGGTTTAAAACCAATGAGTTATGATGCAAAATCCAACTTGTGTAGAAAGAGATACTCTAATAGTATGGTCACCCTATTAGAGCACACTATTAGTTTGACAGCAACTTTATTTTTTATTGTGAGCTGATTGTGACACCTTACCAACACCATTGAATCTGGCTTGCTGGAATATAATCATTTGTCCAGTATGTACCCTTTGTCACTCTACTCATTATAACCAACCATGTTTTAACTGGTTGTTCATTGCATGGAGATACACTTAGCATCACACACGACTCCATTTTGCAGGTTTTTGTCTAGAACTTTAAAATTTTACCACCTTGTTGTAAGCTTTATGCTGCCTACCAGGCTAGTATTAGTCCCCCAAGTACTATTCCACCTCATATCATATCTACATACTCTTAGCAGATCTGATGTCCTGCTAGCTTCTACAGAATCCATCGTGCTATTAGAACTCTCTGTGGTAAATAATACTCAACATCAGCTTTTGGCTATAAGGAATCGTAAAGAAGATCACTATGGTTTATTATTGTTGGACCTTCAGCATGCTGGATTATCATGATCAGTTGATCTTGTGACAATTGAAGTTAGCTGTCTAGGCAATTTCATGCCAGTGACCATTACAAAACTTAACAAAGTATGCCGTCTACCGAAGAGTACAATATGGTGCATACTTCAGCAGGCATTAGCTTGTGTGCCTTCTCCTGTTCATACAGGATATTTAACTCTCGAGCTTTAGCATCATTGGATGTACCGTAATTTGCTTTATTTTCGTGCAAAAAATTTTCATGTAAAAATATTTTCGTATGATTTACGTAAATGACTGCTCTATTAGAGTAGTTAGATCTCATACAAAAATTTTTGTGCAAGAAACTTTCATACAAATTTTGCATACGAAAATTATTTTACAACAAAAAAAGCAAATTACAGTAGTTGATCTGTTGAACTGTACATGATGATATAAGCAGCCACAATTTAATTTTTTCTTGCCAGCTCCAGTAATTATTGCTTTTTAAGTAACTTGGTAACCCTAAGACTAGCCTCCTGACCCTTGTAATTATATTGTACATGTAATTGTCAAAATTAATTATGATTATCAATTATTTACTCTATTAGAGCATTCAACATTCCAACTACGTACTGTAATAAGTCACTTTGTAGAGAGTTCAGCTATGCAACAAGCCACCCTATAAGAGTTTAGCAACAAACAAGTCACAGGGTGAAGAGCTCATCAATAAAAAAGTCACCATATAGATAGTTCAGCTCTAAACTATCAGAAAAGCTGCATTTCAGGTGTTTGGAAATCCCCAGTAAATGTACGGATATTCCATATTTCTGTACATTTTTGGTGTACATGAAATTTGTACATTTCCTTGACATTTCTTGAAGTAGTATAGGGTACAATTTCCATGACATTTCCTAATAACAGGATTGATGGTATTTCTTGATATTTCCTAATGCAGGATATATGAAATTTAGTGACATTTCTGAAACACAGGAAAGATCAATTTTCTTGGTATTTCCTGCATTCAGGATAGGTGGTGTCAAAATGCAAATTTCCTGCCTAGGAACTGTCAGTAATGCACTTGTCAATTTCATGCCCCACCCCCAGGGGGTGGGTGGGGAATACAGGGGATTTGACAAATCATGGTGTCAGATTCCCCACTAGTGGGGCAAAATCGGCTGTCAAATCTCCACTATGTCCCCAGCCCCATAGTAGGGGATTTGACAACACCTCAAGGATGACTAAGTGCATATTTCATGCATGCGACTATAGTATTAAACCTGCCCTGTAGCTAGTAAAATTATAGCAAGTGCGCAATTTTATTGTTTAGAAATGCAACTACCGAAAATTGGTCAGTGAATTGGACAACTGCATATCAATTGCCCCAGGGGTGGGGACAAGAAGCAATGTCAAATCCCCACCTGGGGTGTAGGGACGCCCGGGGATGGGGGGGTGGGACATGAAATTGACAAGTGCATAAATGTCATGTGTCGTCATGGTCCAGTGTGTATTATCCTCTCCACCAGCTCAGGACACATCACATTACATTACATGACATTTATATGGACATTTGGCAATTGCAAGAAACAGACAGCAGCATTAGTACAGTGCAGCTAGCTAGCTTACCATAGAGTTAGCAAAATGTATAAGGCACCTATATTTCCAAGATGCTATTCGAATTCATTGCAGATTTCGGCTAACACATTTCCTGTTACTGTAGATGTCCAGTAAATATGAAATTGTGACCCAATCTTGGAAAGCCTACCTTTTTGGCACATTGGTCAATTTTATAGCTTAAATGAGGGTACTGGGTGTTCATCTGTCTTGTGTTAAAATTTTAGCTTAATAGATTTGGTCAGTTTTCTGCCCTGTACATTACAAACTAACTTTTATGGTAATGTATTGAGTTCTGTGAGTGACTAATGGTGACAAATCACTTTGCTTATCAATAAAATAATCCATTCCTACCATCTATAATACTTAAAACAGATTTCTGAATTAATGAAGAATTCTTGGTACTTTTTTGCAATTAAATGGCATGTATAGTTGTCTAAGAGTAGACTTATAGTTTTAGCCATTCCATCACTAAACACATCACCCAATTTGTAGGTTAATTGGTGTCCCACACATGTGAAATTACTACATGGTCTAATATTATCATCCATATCTCCTAGGAAAAAAGTTTTGGGTGTCAAAATTCACAGCAAGAAGGTTTAATAGTTGCTTTATCCAAATGTGCAAAAAGATTATTTTTAAAAATTGTTGAAATTTTCATTTGAGATTTTCCACAAATTTTGCTTGTGCCCAAAAGGTAAGATTTGGTCACAATTTACATTATATGCATCCTTGGCCTATAATGGAGTCTACAATGTACCGTATATATTGCATTTACATAATTATACAGAAGGAAAGCTAATGCAGGTTACACAGAGACCTTATCCTAATCCATAAAGTGTTACAGTAGTCAGGTATGACAGCAGTTGGAGTGACAATCTCAGACTAAAATGAGTGAAAATTTGCTTACTATAGTAGGTGTAGATTTTGACACTTTTCCTAGGAAGTTCTTCTCTGATTTTTTGTTATTATACACTTTTTGATACCTTCACAGCAGTGGCTAAAAAACTATTTTTACAACTAGCCCAAACCTGGGGGGAGGGGGGGGTAGTAGTAGTACATAGAAACAAATTTTCATTTGTTACATTATTTTTGTATTTTGCAATTGTGCTCTATATTGTCACAATTGTTATGTAGCAAAATGCCAGTTAGTGAAGGGAATGATTGAAGCGGGGATTTCAGGGGAGTGTGGGAGCATAGTTTACCTAGTTGAAACATAATTGTGGCAAGATTGAATCTGGAAGCAATTTGAGATAAGTGACTGAGACCTGGAACTAAAAACAAACTTACAGTAATGTACAAGCCAATTCTTTATTGTTTTATAAGATTTTAAGGCATGTGGACTGTGAAAATGACCATAACTATAAGTTGCAATTTTAGTGGACCACAAGTGGAAATTTTTTGAAAATGGTAATTTCAAGACTGGATCTTGAGGTACTTTAAATCAAATCCCTGTAAACATACACAGCAAATGTATGTAATTTTTGACTTTATTCCTTTCCGTGGTGCAGCTTGCTGACTTTTATGACTATAGCCAAATCACCATTTGCAACTAGCCTAAAGTCATTTACAACTAGCTTTTAGGGCCACAACTAGCCCCTTTTTTTAGCCCCTGCTTCACAGTTATGTTACAATAACAAATCACGTGATAACCTGTTCTTAGACAACTTCTAATGCATAATATGGCAGTATAAAACCATGCATTATAACAAAAACAATGTAGTTCAAACATAATGCATGATAGTTGATAAGTCCAGCCATGCACAACTAACAACATGTTGTGCTATTTATATACCTACACTTCACATTTAGTCTGACAACATGTCATGTGTTCCTATAATAATAATAATCACATTATTTAAATTGTGACATTGACGTTATGGTGAGCAACACATGGCATGCTGTTAGCTTTTCTATACTATTCAGAAACTTTACATTTGCATAACATTCCTTAGTCCAGAACACATAGCAGTGATGTATGTGCATGTATATTCTGAACAGTACAAAAAAGGCTAACTGCATGCCATGTGTAGGAAATCTCATGTAAATGTCAAATTTCTGATTAGTATAGGAAATCTCACTGTATGCCATGTGTCCTTGACTTAGGAATTCTCATGTAATTGTAGGAAATCTCACTACATACCATGAGTAAATCACGCTGAGTTGTGCTTTGCAAACTACAGTGTACGTTCACATTGTACAATATTGAACAGTTTTCTGACCACTTGTTACATTTTTCATGATTTTATGTAAATGAAAGGCTTGCTAACTTGAAATGTCAGCAAGTTACCACTTGGATCAGCAGCACCTATGAGCAGTTCATGATTGCCAAGGAATTTTGCAGTGCATGGACAGGTTGGAAATTCAGAATTCAGAACTTCAGATGCCTTACATAAAAAGTTAATTGCATTATTACATGATTAATATGTAGCAAATATCAATAAAGAAAAAGCAGAAGCATAATTCAATAACTAAAGTATATATAGAAAAATCAGTAGCAGTGTAATTATACAGCACAGTTCTTTGTAATGTTACTTAGCTTCAACATAATACTTCTTGCAAAAATCTGTTATGCGGGAGCAAGCCTCCTTCACTCTGTCATTTGGCATTGACAATACCAATCTGAAAAACCCAGGATATTGGAAGCACTACAAAGTGAAGAAGAGAACAGTATACACATTACTGTAATTACAAGCACAGGTGTTACATTAAATCACATCAACATACATAAAGGAATGCATAATGTAATTGTGCATATGTGTATAATTGTCATTAATTGTTAATACAGTTCTCTGTACTGGAACTAAAAGTAATTTCTGTCCCAGCAATTTTATTCTAGTTCCAGTTCTAGAACTAGAACCAGGACAGGACATTATTTTTCCTTGGCCCTGGCAATAGAACAACTATTAAGAAAATTTATCAAGTACTGAAACTAATGGTAGAACTGGAACCGGAAATATCATACAGTTTTGTAGCCAAAACTCAAGATATGATGCTCTGTACAAGACCTCAGTTTGTGTGCTGAGAAAGCAAGAGCTGATTATTATTTAATAGAATATAATACAACAGCTGCAGTTGTGTATATGTACATCTACAATCACTAGACTAGACAGGTGGACTACATGGATTACTGGACTTGTGCTTTTTTCTTTTTACAGCAAATATTAATTGTGACTGGGTCTGGGAAAAACAGTCTAATTGCCCAATGACAGCAGATTTGATTTTCACCAAGAACACAAACCTATGAATGAACTATATATATACGTATATCAAAATTCACATTGAAAATTAGCATGACTTATGTGGTCTGCTTTTGCTAGCTGGCTGCTTTTCCCAATCACAGTGGTAATCCATACGAGCTGTCTGGGGCCCTAATGGACCTCTGGCCAGAACTGTATGTGGCTGTGTAGCTTAGTGGTGTTAAATAAAGACCTGTGCTGTAAATGCCCTTTTATTTTAGCCAATTAAACTTGAATGTCCTATAATTTGGCCTAATTCATCGTTATGCTTTCTCTTTAATTTTTAAGCAGTGACTTACCCTCCTCTGCCCCCATCACCCATCCCTTTTGGAGCTCGCATGGTACAGTCACATCAAATTAAAACTATCAAAAATAGTGGGTAACTTTGCTGTTTGCTACTAATACAGTAGATGCTCTTGAAAGGAAGGAATTGGGGTAAAACATGCGAAAATTTGGTACACATAGCCTCAACCACTGGTGAGCTACAAAACAATATCTATGTTGTTGAGATGTTGAACTTAGCTACACTGCTATAAAATGATGGTATTGCTACACTGACTGTACAATTATGCAAGTGAACATATTAACTTTGCTCAGCTACATTGCTTGTTCATTTCTAGGGTTACACTTGTCATTTGTTGCTTAGGTATTGTTTGCTAGTTATATTAACTACATAAATGAATTTAAAATTGAAGCATTAAATACAGTTAAACTTTTAACTGAGCATGTGTTCATGGGTGTGATGCACCATTCTCTGAGCAAACATTCAAATTATGGAGTACATAACTATTATGTTGTGTGGTAGTGCCATGCATCCTAACACAAGCTATGAGGATTCAAGTCTGCAAAATTTAAATAGTTGCCTTGCTTTTCCATATAGCTAGACACACAGCTGTCAGTTGAAAGGTCTACCAGCATATTCTACATTCAATGTGGCAAAAAATAAATGTAAACAGTTTCCAAAATATTTGTAAAAACTTCAAGTCCAGTAGTCCGGTGATTGTATACATTTGATGTAATGCTAAAGACAAAATGGAACCAATATAGTTGTCACTACCTAGGCATACTGAAATGTTGATCTTTACTTCATAATCAAAGCCTTGATTCTTGAAGGTCTTGCATGTAGCTTTGCACGTAGTTAGAAATAGTTTTGTGATATATCTGTTTTGTCTAATAGCTTTACAGATACATGAACAATCAAATTAAGGTTCAAATGTCAGTGGTACATAGCATTTGACTGGTTCTGAATTGTTCTAGAAATGGACTGTTAATTCTAAAGTTTTGGTTACAGTATTGGAACTGAAACTGCACTCTAAAAGGTTATAGTTCTAGAATTAGAAATTCTAAGGGTTATAGTTCTGGAACTGGAGCTTTAAGTATGGGTCAAGAACAGGGACTGAAACTATAAGTTATAGCTCCAGAACTGGAACTGTAATTCCTTAGGTTTATGGTTCCAGAACTGCATGGAACTGAAATAACAAGCTGATACTCTAATATACACCTCTCCTAAATATTCTGAGGAGCACAAATGCTAAAAAATCATGGCTAGACTTAAGTCTGTTAATTATGTTCCAAAATTTTCGTCTTATGCTTCTTGGCATTTCCCTAAATTTCTGCTTAATATTATGCTTGTTTTTATGCTTTTCAGAAATGCATTATGCTTTTTAGAGAAGTTCTTCATATGATAAAATGTAAACAGAGAAGTGTCACTTCAACTGCAATATACAAATAATAGCAATAGCTTGCAAAGGGGATGTGCTCCAGAGTTAGTAGGCATATTAAAGCAGGGGGTCTGAGGGCATATCTATAGTCCCTCAGAAGCTATAGGCATTTTATTTTAATTGTAAATTTTGGATAGAGGTGTAAGCCTGAACATCCAAATCACACACACTAGTCATACACAATTTACCTATTACAAATCATACTTTACATTTATATGGTGTCTGTCCAAAAGGTTCTTAAACTGATTTGGGGATTGTCATCAATCACTGACTGGGGTAGAGAATTCCAACTCTAACTGGATCTTGATAAACAATTTGTGTGGGGCTCGAATAATTTCATCTTGTTGATTTGATTGTTGAAAATGACAAAAAAATTCCAGTACTAATATCAATAAAATTGTTAATCATTAAGTAACAGATCTCTTCTGAATCTGAAATACTGTCTAATATCTTTGTAGTTTTGTGGTATGCAAATAATTATGTATAATTCATGGTTTCTCAATGATTCTAATCAATTTTCTGAGTTGTAACGATTAGTATTCAAAGGACAGCAACTGCTCAGTGTAATATGTGACTTGCATTTGTAGCACCATGCCAAGAACAGATTAGCCTCCTGACGATTAATAAACACTTGAATGGTTCTCATTCTCTATGTCACGTGAAATCAGTACTGCATGTAATGACTGTTCTATTAGAGTGTTTACTGTTCTATTAGAGAATCTCAATTTTTCTCCTGGTTTGATATTAACCTCAGTTTCACTGCAGGCCTGCAGAGACTTATTAAGTGTTATTAATGTCCACTAGTTGCCTGACTCAACGCTAACTTTATTTATCATCAGCATGTACTTGTACAGATATTACTGCTGAGGTATATATAGTATCTGTACAAAAATCAGCTCTACCAATGAAGTTGAGTTCAAAATGGTGTACAGGATTAATATAGGTATACATAATGAAGTACATAACAACACTTAGGAACTATATACAGCACACTTATTTTAGGCTATGAAGTAAGACAGACACATGTTACTATGTAGTGTACATATAACTATACCGAGTAGTGTTTGCAGTGTTACTCTAAAATAACAAGTCGTATTATATATTCCTATTGTGCTAACCTCTCCAGGTAGGCAATAAACACTTTCTTCACACATCAACTTCTCCATCAAGTCAATTGCAGATGTAAGATTTGGAAATTTAGTCAGGTCTATTCCAACCATCATGTACATTGCACCCAGAGGTATCACTGGCTGAAGTCCAGGAACAGCCGACAATTTATTATACACTGCAGTGGCATTAGCCTATGCATGGGCAGCATAAAATCACGTGTTGAATTCATTGTAACATGCATGTATAAGTTTCACATAATTATTATGTTACCATAGTTACATGAATATTCACATATAGATTTATATCATACTATGGGTAGTAGGATTCTGCGATACAGTGGATTTTGTGTATCACATATCACCATCAGATACTGTATCACGATACTATAATGAACTGGTCATGACTAGCTAATTATGACTGGTACTAACAAGCATGATCAACCATTTCACCCAACTACTATGATGACTGAAGCAATATCCTCTTGAATTCAAAAGAATAAATGGGTAAGAATGCCATATTACCTCATATAAAAGCCAAGGCTTTTATTTTCTTCTCAGTATTTTTGACCCAGCCTGTAAACAAATTGGGACTTTATTTGAGACTGGGCATTTATTTTGGATAGGCCCGGTTGATGCCCAGCATTTGGTAGTATGCCACTATTGTAATAGTAGCGTATAGAGAACCTTCATATAGTGTGTTGACTATATAAACAGGCAGCTGTATTCAAGGCCTAAAATTATTGGAAAATGATTGTATGATATGTATACATATTTGCATGCATGTGGGCTCACACAGACTACTCATGTGATTATTCATAGCTTCTTCACCCTTCAGATGGCTTTAAACTTAACCTTAATAAGTTAGAGCAGCAACAGAAAGAGCTAAAACCACTAACAGTAGACTTCATTAATAACTTGGGTCTTTATTTTAGACAAAGCATTTATTTTCCAAACATGCTGAAACCCCCCCTCCCCCCGGCTTGTAATCAATCCAGGAATTTATTCATATGCAGCTTTTATATGAGGAAATGTGATGCATTTTCAGAAAGGGATCACTGTTATAGACTGTTCTATTAAAGTATTTTGATGTATCAATATTTCTTGGCGCAGTATCAAGACACACGGTAGTGTGTCGTGCGGCCAAGAAAGCCGGCGACCACACCGTGAGTATATTTACAGGAAGAAAGAAAACAGCTTTTTCATGTGTGCATAGCTCCATGGCCCCTTCTCCAAAACACACCATTTTTGCATTATAGCTGTCCCCCAGGTAGGGTACGCCACACAGCAAATTTGATCAAATTAGCAACAGCCATTTGCGAGATATGGGCGTTCAAAATTTCGTTTTAATTTCTTCGTTTTTTCCTTCTTATGCCGTACGGGGGTACGGGGGCTTCGATTTCTTTTCGCACACTTTGCAAAAATTGCTATAAAATGCAAACGTGTGACTCGATTGCCTCGATGTTTGGCATAAATGAAGAGCTTGTAACGGTGGATTCACGTACCAAGTTTGCCGTGAATCTGAGTAAACTTCAAGGAGTTATGATCGTTTATTCACGTAAAAAAAGATCAAACTTCTGTTACGGCTACAGAGTAAACCGACTATGGAAATAACTTGAAAATTGGTGTGTAGATAGGCTGATCATCGTAGCAGTGCCTTTTGATAGTTTGAATAGCAATAGAGTTACAGCGACGAAGTTATAAAGCAAAAACTAAGCAAGTATAAAATCGCGGGATCGAGATACTCTAATAGAGCAGTCACCACGGGGTAAAAAGGTGTACAAAAATGTTGAAAAAAACAAACTAACCGGAGTTCGAACCAGGGACCTCCATACCTAACACCTGCATCCTTAACCACTGAACCACTGCTACCTTGGCTGATAACCTCACTTAATTTATAAATGAAATTTCTAGTTGAAATCTGCTTATAATCAAACGTTTGTAAGTTCATAGATCTACGAATAGAAGTACTAGATTGTTCTAGAACATTCTATGTATGTTCTATTAGAAGTCCTCAAAAAAAATGTGCACTCTATTAGAGTATTACAATAATATTATCAAATATTGAATTAATCATGCAATGAAATACATTTATAAGTCTGTCTTCAATAATCATCATTGTATCTACATAGAAAAGAAGAAATGTGAGTGAAAACAAACCTCAAAGTCAGCCATAGGTTGGTTTTGGGGCCTAATAAAGTACAAATAGGAGTAAAATTCACACAAAAACGGCCAAGCTGTAAAAAATGGTGCGGCCTTAAAAAGCCTGGGTGAAAAAAGTTGTAAAATCAAAAGTGGCGGCCAAGAAATGGCTGCAATGATGTTAATGCTAAACAATTTTAATAATGGCTGTGTGCATTGTTAAAATTTATTAGCATTAACATCATTGCAGCCATTTCTTGGCCGCCACCTTTGGTTTTACAACTCTTTTCACCCAGGCTTTTTAAGGCCACACCATTTTTTACAGCTTGGCTGTTTTTGTGTATCATAATTATTGTGATACTCATTTTAAATGCTGTGTTGATATTAATCACAGATCCCTACTTCCTAGGGATAATTGTGTGCATAACTAGTAAAGAAATGTATAGGAAGTAATATTTTCTCACCTGGACAACATTCATTGTGTTTTCAACATATGAGTTTGGGACATTTTCCAAGATATCTGGTAAAGCAGCTTGTAAGATGGTGCTTGGTCCCAAAATCTTACGAGTTGCACTCATTAGGCAGGGCACAACCTAAATGAGTAGTAAATATGCTTGAAGATATTATAATATAGCAACAATATAAGGATATTCTACCAGGCAAAGAGTATGCATACAAAATTGCACAATAGTGTTCTTAGTTTATCTAAACTATTAGGAAATATTTACAGTTTACTCCGACTATTGGAAAAATATCAAACACCATATTATATTTTTCATTGATGCATAGTACTATTTAAGTAGGCATACATTTATGTGAATTACCAATTTACCAAGATGCTTAGGAGTATTAAATATGTGTCATGCCACAAAGTGCAGCTGATGACAGTCAGGTACGCAAGTGAATTCTTAAAAGTAAAGTGAAACAAGGGAGGTTGCCTATACATACCTGCAGATACACTAGTGGTATACTTCAGTATGTATGATCTAATCAAAAGCACCCATGCTGTAAAAAAGGTGCGACCCTTAAAAAGGCCATGGTAAAAAAGATGTGAAATCCAAGAAATGGCTGTGATGGTAGGTTAATTGTAAAAAATTTAATAGCAGCAATTCAGGTGAATTTGGTGAGTGTCAATTAGGTCAATTAGTGTCATAATAATGGAAATACTTAAATTTTGATATTAATTGTGGTAGTATCTTTAATAATGACTTTTATGACACATTATTATATGTTAAGAAATGACAGTACCTCTTTCTTGAGAATATCATTCTTGTCGTGAATTAATATCCATCCTACACGCCATCCTGGAACTAGGTACTTCTTTCCCATACCTCCACAAGACAGAACAGGTACATTTTGAGATAAAGATGCAATGGAGTAGAACTTTGATCCACTAAACACTAATCCTGCATATACTTCATCAGCAATTACCGGCAAAAAGTGCCTTTCTGCAACAGCCAAAATTTCAAGAATGTGCTGCTTTGAATATACTGATCCACAAGGATTTGAAGGATTCACTACAACAATTGCAACAGTGTTGGCATCTATCAATTTTTCCATGTGGTCAAGATCAGCTTCCCATTGCTTATCAGGCTGCATGATAATAATAATGGTAAAGAAGAAAATGTCAACTGTTTGCACCACATATACACACCAAGTGGCATACTAAAAATTGAGTAAGTGTATTGCAAGGATAAATCAGAAAATTGTAAAGCTACATTTTGTGATCAAACTTTGAATAATCAGCTTAACATCACATTAGACAACTCAAAACTAATGTTTATTATCATAATCAATTTGCGTCAAAGTGATCAAAAAGTAGCTCATACTTTGAATTACAAAAAATTCTGTAAGTAATCCAACAGGTATGTAATTATTGTCTTAACGGTAAAATTGTAAAATCTTAATCCTTTCATGTGTGACGTTAAAACTGTGTCACCAAAACCTAATCACATTTAAAACTTAAACAAAGAATATTTGATGGAGTATACATGCAATATTTATGACTCGCTGGAGAGCTACATATATAAGCTACATACAGTAGCAATTGTTAAACAAAATAATTATTGTGTTATATAATATTGACCCTTTTTACTGTATGGTGATATTTAAATCAAAGTTCTGGGGACAATGTATTGATTTTTGATTTTGTGACAGGGAATGTCTAACATTCAATCCAGTTGTTGAAAGTGCTCAAGCTTTGATATTTCAAGAAGCTATGAGAGTACTCTATAGCGGGAAGTTTTGGTGGTCTTCCAATTTTGAGTGACCGATACTATCAGTAAAATTGAGAGACATAATTTACTGTAGGTACAGTATAGTGATGAGCACAACTCAATACTATAGGTCATTATATTACTGACTGCATAATGTACAGGTAGCACAACTAACCACAAAAGAACACTATCAGTAGATTCTAAGAGTACATGAAGACTATGGATTACAAGTACTATTAATTGCTTAGGTAAATCCAGGCCAAGTAGACCAATCAAGCAGTGGTAGAGTGTTGCAGTTAATCATGTGTCATTCGTCAAGATTATAAATGATTAGTGTAAGCTGGGTAGAAGGTGCACATTAAGTGACTGAATTTGCATCCTATGGGTCAGTTTTGTGTAGATAAACCAGTAAATTACACCTCTACCACTGTTTGAACAATAGTAGGGCTTGCAATGAAAAATTCAACCACTGTAGTTTCCTCTTTAATTCTGGGCGATCATCCTACCTAAGTCTACATAAAACTGTAGGTTAATAATGTGGTGATTTCCCTTGCTGTGTCTGTAACAATTAAATGTTTTGCAATTTTCAGAGTTTTGAATAAAAATGGGCAGCAACATCCGCAATGCTGCTTAGCATACAGTACTTCAATGTTTTCATCAATGGCAAATTACCTTATAGTTATTGTACTTTTGAATTGGATACATATTCTTGGAGTATAATGGTATCTAACTCATAGCATGAGCTTGTGTAAGCATGTGAACTATGGAAAATAACTCCCTGGGTGGATACATCCTCTTACATACATAGCATTCATTAAACTTGTTGTTTGTTTGATGTTGGTAAAGTTTAGAGCTCCAATGTTTGTTCTGGTTGTACATTTGGAAAAGGAATGATGTATGGAAAGCAAACATGATTATTCCCACAATTAATAGACTTTCTTTGATAACCCAGGCCATTACACATCCCAGCATTCATTTAAAAAATTATATACAAGCTTGTTTGCGTGGTAGTAGTGGGAGTAGCTAGCTGGCTACAGTTAATCATCACTGTTGTTTCAGAAGGTATATTGTTTAAGTGGTTAGCTTGTTTTTGATGTCTGGCTGCATTCACGCATTTTTTTTAGGGACCAGTCAATTATGCTCATTTTAAACCTATTATGCTATGCTGCTCTGCTCTAATTTCCCAACATTATGCTCAATTTATTTCATTGTGATATACAGTAACTTATGAGAAGTCGTCAATATACTTAACATTAAAATGGCTTTAAAGCCCAGTGATACCACCAATAATAGTTTGTAAGCAAATTATTTGGGTCCCACATGTTCTTACAGCCATGAGCACCTGGCAGCCCTTCATGAAAGCATCTATAACCTGTAGCTAACTCTACAGGTATATCTCACCAGCAAATCATATTGACGAGCTTCTACACCTCGGGGCACTGATAAACATCTGTACAAAACAAATCCTGGTCTTGGAATCAGAATATTCTGTCCAGAGTTGCCTATAGATGTGATGCACAAATCCAGTGCTCCAGAACACCCACAAGTCATTATGACATCCTTCAATGGTACAACATAATAGAGTTATGTGACAATCTGAACTCACATTCTCTGTTAATGGAGAATCAGGTGCACCATAATGCTTGGCCACAGCCTTACGAGCTTGTTGCAAACCTACATTATGAAATGATTATGTTTATAGATTGACACAAAAGTGAATGCAAGGAAGTATTTGTGTATTGTTCTGCAGTTCTTTTTGCTGACAATGCAAGGTGTCAATTTTACGATAGTGCAATAGGATTCCTTCTGTGCCTATCGCACATATTTTCCATAATGACTGGATTGATTGTAGAGATGCTCTCATAATTTTCTTCATTTGTCATGCTGTGATCAAGCAGAGCATAGCTGAAAATGAAGCGTATAGCTAAACTATTTTTATGGCATTCCTGGCACCATTCTTTCTTTTACTGTGGTATGCACAGGTTCAATACTCATAAAATATGTTATAAAATAAACAAACAAGTACAAGGAAAAATTAGGTTAAGTTGGATTAGGGATCAAAAAAGTAGTGAATAACTAAATGGCAGTGAAACAAGGAAGGTTGCCTATACCTGAAGATATACTAGTGGACATTAAATTTTAATCCCTAATTCAGTCATGGTCATAGACTGAGGTATAGTCCACTAGCATATCTGGAGGTATAGGCAGAATCTTCATTGTTCTGCCATTTTTTATTTGCTACTTTTGTTTCTTTAATCCCTAATCTGACTGAAAGTTCCAAATTTTCCTTCTATTTGTAGCAAATTAGCTACCCTTATGCAAGTGTATTTTGTAGAACACCTCGCCCAATCACCCAAAAAGCAATTGATAGCATTCTATATGTCAGCTTATGCAAATACCCAATATTCATTGAAATTTATGACATGGCTATAATTGTCCAAGGCATTTGTTCTTCTCCATATCCACAGTTTAAAACCAGATATTGGTAGGCTCTATCATGTGGGATACAAAGTAATTTAAAATGGGTACATTTTAATTTGGTTCTACTTGGGGTGCTTAGAGATAATGAGTCACTCTCTAGAACTCCTATGGATATAATTACATGAAAATAACAAGGAGAAAACATCCTGACCGCCTGGTAGACTCCTGTAAGCGTTCGAGCGTAAATCGGATGGCTGCAGGTTTGAGGCCACCTAGGTCCAGTCATGGATTTTTTCTCCTTCCTGCAACTTTTCAAACACACCTTATGTAGCTAATGTCTTTGTATCTAGTGTCTTTGAGCAGGCTGTAGGACCAGGTGTCCTACAGACCTTCACAAGTGCTGTAAAGCTTTAATAAATTAATTACTGAATCTATTGAAGCATAATTTCATTGATCATAATACACAGTACTTTTGTAGATTGAGCATACTTACATACCATGAGCAGGGCCATATCCATTGCATGTACCACTATTCACTGCATCTTGGATAGCTTTCTTCATTGCTTCATGAATTGGTAAGTTTCCAAACACAGTAGGGTCACCTATTATTACAAATGAAATTAATAATAGCATCAAACAGTACAGTAGTACTGTTTAAGTAGGGATCCCGGAAATAACAAAGATGACATATTTAAAAATCATCCTAGAAACATCTTATGCAACAAAAATCACTTTTGCGGGTTAGTCCATCTAACATGAAATACAGAATTAAAAACAAGAAACCACTCTCCAGCGGCCAAATATAGACATTTAAAGAAAAAATTACCATTTTTCAAATTTTTGTCTTGCAACATATCAGCCTGCCAGTCCCACTGACCATAGTCATAAAGCTGGAGGTTAAAGCAGCACATGGCCATTGAACTCACCAATGACTTGTGCCTTTTGGGGTACTGATGACTCTGTGCCTTGTATTTCCTTTTATCTTCAGTGTTCATCTTCTTAATGCAACAAAACCATATCGAGGCATTACTTTTCCATACCACAAAAACATTTAAGGGCTTACACTAGTGGACATGTGCTAGATGCCTGTAATCTTGATCTAGATTGATTTGCACTGTAATTGATTCACACTATAATTAAGAGAGATGTGGTCCCACATCTCTCTTAATAATGATAATCTATTTACTCGAACATGATGATGATGCATACTCTCTTGTTGGCTGACTAGAGATACTCTAATAAAGCAGTCACCCTAGTACAACAGTCATGTATGATATTCTAATAGAACAGTCACATATGTATAGCTGTAGCTATGCTAAGGCCACTCCAAATAAGTTCTCTGTTTTCCATCCTGTACCCAGGAATATTTGCATTTGGGTGGGGGTCCATTTCCATTATTTCATTATGAGATTAGGAGCTTTTGAAGTAATTTTTTTTCCTAGCAGAACCATAGCAAGCTGCATAAAAGAATACTTAAGCTTGTACCTCGATCATTTAAATTGCAGGAATAATACAAAGGTGAATTTGTGCTGACTTAATAGTACACCCATGGCACTGACATGTGAGCTGACACCCTTACAAGATTGGGTCTCCTGAGCCTGTACATCATGCAAGAATAACCGGAAAATAATGGAAGAATGTGGAATAATGAACCATGTTAGTGCTGACAGTAAAGAGATGCGAGCAGTGGATGGGAACCACTGGAGTGGCCAAAACTAAACAAATTAGTATATTAATTTAGTAGATGAATGATGTATTACAGCATCTCTACTTTGGCATGGAATAAATAATTTCTATAGCTAAAATTCCAAATGTAGGGATATCCCTTATGCTGTAATTCACCATTCACCTCTTGTTCACTACTTTTGATTGCTTGAATTGCTTTTTAAAAAAATGTTTAATACAATAGTACAAGAAGTTGTAACTCCTAATTTTAATCTAATTTTAAGGAAGTCTAACAAAACATTATAATGTAACTTCTTCTGCGAAGAGATAGTAACTGCACAAGGGTTGCCAATGGCCTGGACCTCTCATACACCACCTCAGAAATCCAATTAGAGATCCATAATATATTTAGAAACCAATCAAACATATTTTCATTTTTACCTGTTCACTACTGCCATAAGTCGGTATAACTACAATATAAGAGTTAAAGTATGACAACTTGTTATGGCGACTTAAGTTATGACAGAAGTGGCTGTGACAAGGACTGGGTAGCTATGACTCAAGCTACGATAATCATTTGGAGTAATTGACTGCCAGAAGTTTCTGTACAAGGAACACTTGTGCCTTTGATGAGGCTCCTGTGGTCCTACAGTCTCTTTTAGAACTAGAAACATTTTTGTAAAAAAAAAATTGTATTTATAAATATTAGTAACTATCGTGATGATTTTGAGATTTTGTATGAGCATTGGCTACCCCTCATAACTGAAGTTAGCCATATGTGACCATGTCAGCTTATCCAAATGAGTATTGCTGACCACAACATGCTATACACTGCTTAATGTTGGATATTAAGTATTAAAGCTGTATATACACAATGCACCTGATGTTTGTTAACTCTCATGGCTGTTAATATTAGATCTGAACACTTAATACTGTGCATGATGACTGACTTGATATACATGTTTAGTAATATCAAGCACCACCAGCACTTTTTATCATGTTAGCTATCCACAGATTTATAAAAATTAAATAAACTAGTGTAAGAATAATATTAAAACATTAAAATATGGGAAATAATGATTGCTGAAAGAAACAGGAGTCAAACAAGCCATTATATTAAACACACATAGGTCTCTATTTAGACTCAAATAAACTTCTATATAGAAGCATTCTCAGTCCTTATCTGCTCCTGATTTATGGAAACTATTGTTTTTCCCTAGTCTCTACCATATCCATTGAATCCAAATAGAGATCGGTGTGTGTTTAACCTGCTGGCTTGTTTGACTCTTTTTCAGTGATCTCTATTTCACATATTAAAATTTTTTTTTACACTTGTGATAGGTACCAAAATGAATAATAGTATTATGATGAACAAAATGGCAAATTTCAGCTTTGTCACAATTACAAATTTTCCTATTCACTTGATAACTATACCCAATAGTGAACCTACTGTATAATCATTGCAAAAAATCACCAAAGGATTGTTTTGAATTGAAGGATACTTTCCAAGGTGATTTTTAGGTGTACGTTCTATTTAGTTTTTAGTAGGCAATCCCTCTTATGAACCCATCATTATGGTTCATGATGAAAAAAGGCATATTCAGTTGTTAATAAAGTTTTATTGATTCCTTTGGCTTCATATTTTCCAGTGGATCTATTATTCTTCTAAATTGAGATCCAGTCTGGGAAAACCAGTCATACCACCTATTTAAAAGTATCGAGAAGTGCCGGTTTTAAGATTCGGTGTGTTATAGTTTGCCAATGGTTGTACCAAATTTTCACACATTTTACATTAATTCCTTGCTTTCCAGAGCATCCACTGTACAAGTAGCCAACAGCTTAGTTTCCTGTCATTATAGGTAGTTTTTAGAGCCCCATAACAGGGGTGTAGTCAGGATTTTTTGAAGGGGAGTTCCAGCAGCAGTACTGAGTTACTAGAAGCAGGTGTCTGGGGGGACGACTGAGAGATTTTCAATATTTTAATGAATTTAAACTTAGCAAATTGCTATATTTTATGCAAAAGGTACATTAATTGTAATGCATATAAGTGCCCCTGGGATGAAGCTAGTACTAGATAAAACTACCTAGTTGAAACAGACAGCATAACACATAGAGACACATATAGTAATCTGTAAGTGATAGTTTTCTCACTAGTATAGGAACCATAAATTCGCTGATACAAATGTCATGACTTACAATCAAAACATTATAACTATACAAACATGCATAGCATTAATTCATTTTGCAGAACACATTAAGCGATAAATTACTGGAGTTCTATATCCTTAAACACTGCACACCAAAGCTACAGCAGTATAAGGTCATGCTCAGTTTTGCATTTAATGTTAGAATGTCTGAAAAACTTCAGGATATTTACATGCATGTTCTATTAGAGTATACCTGAATAGTATGTACCTGAATGCTCTATTAGAGTATATCGATCTTATTAATAAGTTCTGAAGAGGGCCCGTGTTACCTCTGTAAATCCTTCCCTGAGAGATGAAATCAATTGTTGTGCTGCGCCATTACACTATATTATTCACTCATTTTGTCCTACCACAATAAATGGTGTGTTAGGGTCCTTCTCGCAGAAGTTTAAATTTTACAGGGGGGTTCCTGAACCCCTTGGAACCTCCCCTCCCAACGCCCCTGCATAAGGGGTGGGAGGAGGGCTGGAGGAGAGCCAGAGGATGTTTAGAAATCTTAAAGAGGAAGGCATAGGGATTAATTAGACCAATATATTGGCCATTCAGGTCTCAAAACTGGCTAAAAGTAGTAAATTTTAATGCCCATGTTTGATCCTCAAATGTAAGTGGTATATTGAAGAGAGGTAGCTACCGCTAGATTTGCATGTAGACACTGTGTAAAATTTTTAGGGACTGATGATGTTGAAATGATGCACGTGTATGAGCTACTGACCCATAATTGAATCTTTCATGGAAGCTATATAATACATCTAGTGGTGAGGCATTTCAAAGAAATAACAATAGGGAAATCAATATAATTTATTTCCAGTACCATAGCTAATGCAATAATCTTGGGACATGTCACACTCACATTCAAGCAGTTATGAGATGGAATCAAGTGTGTTAAAGAAAGTGTAACAGTCAATGTGCCTTACAAAAGTGTTGAAAAATGCAATCAAAAACAAAAAAAACATCAGTCCAGTAGCCCAGTCCAGTGGTCCATTCCAGTATTTGTACCTTCCCTTCATTAGTTGTAGTAAGCCTTGTTATACAAATTAAGCTATCATAATCTCATCATACCTCTTGTATTAAGGAAGTGCCCCCTGGCCTTGATTCAGGACCTGGTGTTTATTTAAGTCTGGCTTTAATATAGATAAATACGCATACAGTAGCTAAACTGTTACAAACAATACTGACATAAAACATACTTGTAATCATGTTGTTTACATGTAAAGTGGCCTTTGGCTCTCCTGCAGAATGATTGCAGGAGAGCCACAGCTACTATACACATAAACAACAAGATCCGTACAAAAACACCTTTGCTGTAAAAAAGGGCACATCCAAGAAATTACAAGTAACTGTACTGAACCTCAACTAAAAGATCTGACAACTGTTGTGGCCAAGAATGAATGTATAACATAAGTGTTACTGAGTATGATTAACAATTGACGAATTTTCACTAACTGATGTTCTGTAGTCATGTAGTCTTGCAACTTTCTTAATTAATATCTTTAATTCTAATTAACAAGTCATTTGGCCACCTTTTAAACAGTAATTGTGTAGGGAAAAAAGGTGGCCAAATGACTAGTCAATTAGGTATTAATTAAGAAAGCAGCAAGATCAAATGCAGAACATTAATCAGTGCACAATTTATCAATCCTCATGTAGCATTTGCTAGGTCTCAGCCTATTAGCTATTCTTTTGAAATTGTCTATTGTGCTTTTGAGCATTACTCTTATTATGCTAAATTATGCCAGTTTTCTCCATTATTCCCAAAATATGCTACTAGAAATTGTATCTAGACTGTTCTAGTAGGGCATTAATGCACCTATGAATGTTAGATATTTCAACATGCAGTGACTGTTATATTAGAGTATATCAATCTTTAGCCACTCTTTTCTTTACAAGGAGATGTAAATCTAGCGTTTTTGTGTTTATTATACTATTTCATTGTGGATAATGCTTTCAGTTTCTCTCATAATCAATGCACAAAAAACTTTTCTATTATGCTTGAATTGTGCTGGCCTACCTATTATTCCTCAAACAGCATAGTGATAGCATTTACATTGTTTCTTGGCCACACCAGATATCAAATCTTTTAGTTGCAGTTCAGTACATTTACTTGTGGTTTCTTGGATGTGCCCTTTTTACAGAGAAGATGTTTTGCATTGATATCACTATTTTGTAACAAAATTACTAGTTAACAGTAACTGGTAGGGAAATATAGGGTTGTAAATAAAGTAATAATGTTGTGCACAGTTAAGTGTGTCTATGCCATGGCCATTTGGTAGTTAAATATAGACTTTATATATAATGTGTGCCTATGTATGCATAGGTGTAACAATAAGGGGGCTATGGAGGCTGACCCTCTCTACTTAATTTTAGAGCCTCCACTTTTAAAGATCAAAATACTCTAATACAGTAGTCACTGAGGCAATCATGGAGTGAAACAAAATAATCGTTCAGATGCATATTTTGTTTGGTGATAGATACAGGGTATTTCAATGTATTTTGTTGCATTGTAATTATATTATAGTGTTTACATTAACTGACTGTTATTTGACTACTCTATTAGAATTTATTAATCTTTCTATCGAGTGTGGTGCACTAGTGAATTGTGGACCTTTTCAAAAGAGTGTCATTCATGTACACTCTACCCCCTACAACTATGCAGGCCTGTTAGAATAATGCAGAGTTCAGGCCTACATCAAATCTAATATGCCATAATAGCTAGAGTGCTATGCTAACATAATGGCAGCATATTAAGTGGATTATGGAGCTGAAAATGGATCAATACTGAGCAGTCAGTGGAAAATACAAATTGCAAATTAAATGCATTGGATATACATAGCTCCTTAGATTGATACTCTCTAATAGCACAGTCACTTTGTAGTGAAATACTCTAATAGAGCATTCACTGGTTAAAATGTTTCAAGAATATTATAAGAAAAATTAATATTCTTAACTTAAGAGCATAATGCAAGCATGTAGGGAACACTGAAAGAGCTTAATAGGAGAATATTCCTGAAAGTATTTTGGGCAAAATTTTGAGCATATTTGACTCAGGCCTAGCAAAATTTCTTATAGGGATGATGGTGAATTGCATAATACATTCCATTTTATGTTATGATAATTATTATAGCATAATCGACCAATAATATATAGTCAATGTACTGAATTCAGATGTTTATTCTGCATCTTTGTAAGGAGAACTCCAATGGTGTAGCTTAATCTAAAATGAATTTCCATTCTTTACAGTTCATGTGCACATTACAGCAGTGTTGATTATATGACCATAGATGATAGCAAGAGTTAATAATAGTAGAGAGGAGAGTGTCTAACGCTCTATAGGGCTGTATAAAATGATTGCGTGCAAGCGAAGGGCTTCTCAAGCGACGTGTTAACGCGTTAAATTATTACTTCGGGCCCGCGCGATTTCCATGCTAAAAAGAACGTATCGATAATGGTTCACGTGAGTGGTGAAGGTTACGTATGTGTTGTAAATATGGCGTCGGGTCGAAGATCTCGGTCGAAGTTACCGGGTAGTGCGAACCCTTGGGCAGTACAAGTGGCAAACGGAGCGGTCAGTCCCTAGTTGTGGAGAAAGAATCGTCGTCGTCGCAATCTGAAGCGGGGAAAGCAAAGCGTCGCAAAGTAACCGCCAAAATTATTCCCAAAAAGAAGCGCCAAGATCTCGTAAAGCTCCTGAAATCTACTGACTTAAACGCTTTGCGAATTGAAATGCATACCGCAGTGGAAGAGTTGTTTGGGGACAGCAAATTCCGGGAATTTATTAATGAATTGTTCGAGGAAGACGAACCCATTATGGAGATTGCAAGGCAGCATCGTGACAGTTTTGCTGCTTTGTATGGAGAATGCAAGCAACAAAAGAATTCTTCTATGCAATTTCAGCTGCAGTATCAGTATCACTGTAGTGCTTATCTTCTGGAGGAAAAATACACTCTAGCTGCCATCAAGTTAGATGAGTCAACTTGTGCCACATTGGTTGCTGCAAGGAAAACATGGTTGGAGTTCTGCAAGAATTGTAATTTCCCTGTGCCTGGAAGTAACCCTGTAATAATGGCAATATCGTCTAGAGCTTACAGCTATCTCCTTGATCAAGTATCCATTTATCAAGCGAGTTTGACTGATCAAACACATTCGGACACAGCTGAGAGCCTGCCAGTGGGTGAAGATGGTGATGACGTGTATTACCGCTTCGGTGGTGCGGCGATATGTGCTATGCTAAAAATCAGATACAAAGAGATGAAGAATTGTTTGAGGACAGACAGAAATGGAATATCAATTCAAATTTGCATGCTACAAGCCATGAATCTGAAGGACAAATCTTGCATTCCTGATTACTTGAAATACCGTGACAGAGGATATATGTATTTTCCTCATGGTAGTTTAATACCATTTTTCTGTGCTCTTGACACTGTCGTGAAAAAATCAGTCAATGAAGAAGGGTTTTGTAAACATGGAGATGGTTTGATACAGGTATAAATGAGAGTTTGGTACACACATTGTTAACTTGCATTGCTAGGTGCATGTTTATGTGGCATTTGACAACTCTTTATTCAGTGTTTTAGATATCGTACAGTGCAAAATTTTGGCTAATTTGCCCCCTCCGAAAACCTTGAATCCCTCGTGAAGGAACTTAATTCAACAGTTTCCCAACCTTCGCCAAAATTTCCCCCCACCAAAATTTTGCACCATACGGTAGATGGGTTACTAATGTATGTCTTCTAGGTTGCACATACTGAACTAAAGGCAGCTACAAATTTAAAGCAACAGTTTACAGAGTCACTAAAATTACTACTTCCTAATGTCACACTTGATGCAGAAAGCGAGGATGCTATCACTGTCATCTACGATGAACTCACCAGGAAGTTATGTAACACTAGGATACAAGAGTTTCTTTCTTCCACCAAACAAAATTTGGCTGCTAAAAAGGGACTGGCATCCACTGTTGACGTAAACTTACGAACAAAACTGTTGACAAATCACACACAGGTTTCAACTATAAGACAGCAATAATGTACATGTGTATTGTTGTATGTGTTGTAGTTTAAAAATAATGTGTTCTGTAATGATCATTCCCAATGTACGTACATTCATAAAGCTACGTATGTTACAATATATAACAATCACCCCTCTGTACATGAATTCTAGCAAAAAAAATGCCGTTGTCATGGATTAATTTCCATACTTCTTCTTTTTGAGGGGTAGCTCCAAATGTGTTAATGTCTGGTCACGATATCCAACTCCACTGTGGTGACCTGTTGCACATTATTGTACAAGATGTGCACATCTTGCTGTAACGTAATTGCAGGCATCTAATTTTCCTCTGGCATTGTATTTGTACTGGCTGAAAAGGCTTTCTACAGCAGAGCCTGATATCCTCAAAGGTGACACAAAATATCCCGGGTACTTGTCTAAAAAGTATTTGCAGAAGGCTTTGAATCCGTACATGTCTATCCGTAACAGGTCCCATGCTATACACAAAAATACATCTGTCAGGCACACGTACAAATGTATGTATATAGTGCTCACTTTGCCAGGAGAGGAAAGCCTTTTGCTCAGCAGAAATATGTGGAAAATTGGGATCTGAAAGGGAAATGATAAACATAGTCAAGTTTTCTACTAATGTGAACAACCTTCGGTTAATAGTGTGGATAGCCAAGATGTAAAATACTCATATCCCTTGTCAATGCTTTGTAATACAGGAGAGTCCAAAGAGGTGATTTTATCATGAGAAAGAAAACCAGCCTCAAAGAGCTGGTTGCATGCCTGCAGGTATTCCAGTGTCTCCGATGTACTATCTTTATCTGGTGGTGGTGGCTGCTGGTGAGTGTACTGGTACAATTCGCTCAGGACCTGCTCTTGCTGAAAATGGGAAGTATTTAAATAAATCAACTTGGACTTTCTCCTATACAGCACTGTACCTGCATAATCTTGGCTGGTGACACATTTAGCTTTGTCCAAGCATCCCTCACACAATGAACTTCTTTCAAGCGCGGTACCATCCTGGTTAGCTGCTGCTTGGCTCTGTTGACTTCACGCTTGTACATATCAATGATGAAGTCCCAGCCAAAAGTACAATATTGTGCCCCACGCTTAAATTGTTTTGTACCATCACTCTTTGATGAGAAGAGGGCATTAATCATATTTTTTAGCTACGCAAAAACAGTGTACAGTTTATAAGTGGTAATGAATGAGCCTGTACGTACCTGGTGAGTAGGGCATATCATCCAGTAAATCAGAGCAGGAGGGCAATATGGGTTGATCATCCAGGGTTCTACTTTGTATTTGTCCCCAGTTGCATCACTCAACACTGAGTATGCACCAGAACACCCATGGGTAGTCTTGATGGTGGTTAAATTTGCAGCACAGCCATCACAAACCAGTAAGCTTGTTTGAAGCCCATGCATCTGGAATAGCTTTACTGTTTCCAGCACACAAGCCAAAATATAGTTCCCATCTACCGTCTCCGAGCATGTAAAGTATGGCCCGACTATGTCATAGCTGCTGGTTAAATCCCTCCATAAAAACTGGAGGATGTAAGAAGTTTGTTTAGGGGTCTGTGGCTCTAGCAGCATCCTGTAAATGTCATTTAATGACGAAAGATCTTCTTGAGTCATAGCTAATCCTGACAGCTTCTGGTTGCGGGAGTTCCAAACCAATTGGCATGCGACCTTGACCTCATCGAATATCAGCACACCATCACCGTGTGGTGTGTGCTTACCTAGTATGAGTACAATTTATTAATTGTGCATTGATTGATGCTTGTGTTACCTTGTTTGCGACATTCCTCCTTAAATAAGACATATTGTGCAACCTGGTCAGCAATACACTGGCTGCTGGCACCTGGCTCGTGTAGAAAAGATCCAGTGTAAGACTGCAATGTAGACTTTGATGGCAGCTGTAGTACTCCAAAGCTTTTCAAAGCTTCGTATGCTGCAGGGCTTCTGGTGTACACAGCCAATGCTATACCAATTTTAACACTAAGGACTGGACAATAACAAAATACTTCTTACCAACTCTGATAGTAATCATATTCCATTGGTTGCTCCGCTTGCCAGTTTCTATAAATTAAAAAAATAAAAATAAAATAGCAAATATCATAATATTATGTTGATAACACACTATTTCTGGCTTGGTCTTCGCTGAACTGCTCCGACTGCTCCCTTCTGTCAGTTGCCCATATCTCCCTTATCTGGGCTCCAACTCCATGTGCATCTCCTTCAGCCAAAACCTTCTCCAATTCATCTTTGCTCATTTCTTCTATTCTGTTCACAACAGTACTCATTTCTTCGTGCTGTTCTTCAGACAACGTAACTTCAGTGGCCTGGTACTTTGATAGCTTACGCTTGTCACTATTCCGCTCCATTAAAACATTCTGCTTTCGCTTCAACTGGCTTGCAGGTGACATGTATGTTAATTTTGCCTTGGATGATGCTGCTTGCCGCTTTATTTTTCTAGAGGGACTTTCAGATGCGGTACGTTTTCTCTGCCAATCCAAGTTCAACTTCAACTTTCTGCAGGCAGGGCACAATACTTCCTTAGAAAATTTCTCTGATAGAGGTGCATTTGCTGGCAACGTGAAGCAAAGCTTACAGTTCACAGAGTCAACCCGTTTAAAGGGAGCAGTGCACTGCCGAACAGACTTCAAATGGTAACGGATTACTCTGTGATAGTGCTCTTTGTATTGATTAAAGTCAATTCCTGGACAGAACTTGTACAGGGATTGATCAGAAAACATCTCACACAAGTTGTACACATCTGTATCACTGTGTACCGTACCAGACAGAAATGGTAAGCCGAGTATGTTTACTGTGTAATCATTTCCAGTAAACACAATATGTATTCTTGATGTATGACCGAATGGAGGATGACAGTGGAGCTCACGTTGGGTTATAGTTAGTGTCTGAGCTTTATCACTTCCAGTATGTCCGAGAACAAATGCCAATTCTGGAAAACGACCTTCGCTAGCTCTACAAATTGTTTCCAATTGAAGCGCTCCACCGGGAATGGTCTGGGACATCGATGCTTGGGATTCTTCTGCTTGCACATCAGATTCCTTTGAGTTAGTAGTAGCGGTATCGTGAACAGGCGTCGAGGAGAAGCTTAACGGTGAGCGCCGTTCGAACACGCGACGCGGAGTTTCCTGATTTGCCATGCTTGAAACCGAATACCACTACCAGCAGCTGTCAAAGTATCGATTCGAAGTCGTGCGGCATCGTCGGTGTGAGACATAGAAAGTGTCGATTAACTCCATTTGACACATCTAGGGTATACGACAAAAGACGGAAATATGCGGAGGTGAAGCCTTTCGCTTGCACGAAATCATTTTATACAGCCCTATAGAGCGTTAGACACTCTCCTCTCTACTATTATTAACTCTTGATGATAGGATGAGAGAAACACCACTAGAATCACCATCACAGAACTACAACTTTAGTGTAACTTAGCCTAACAAATTGGCTGAGTAAATATCACTGTTAAAACTGAAGCAGTATCATCACAACAATACTTTAGAATCCGAGCTGATATGTTATCGGGGTCACATGATTTGGATGGGTCCAGAGTAGATGATAACTTTTTAACCCCATCAACTAAGATTGGGACATTAAGTGATGGTGTTACAGGAAGTCTAGAGCATTCGGGAATATTAGATAGATTTTGTTTGGTATGACAGATTGAAATTGATTGTTAAGGATCTCAGCCTGGTCTTCTGTATGGTACACAATTTTCTACTTTAAGATGTGCAATTCCACGAGTAAATAGTTTTGACATACCTCCAGAATTTCTTATAGTTCATGTCACCATTATTGGAAGAAAATCTTGTTTTGATACTTATTGTGAGATTCACAGATAATATTTGTTATAATTGTTCTTCAGGTTGCGCTAATCATCCTCAGTTTGTAAATGTTTGCCCTATTGTATATTTAACTAGATTCCAACATCCTTTCCACTTTAATACACCTGCTGCTAAAACTAATCATTATTATAACAGTTACTTTCTAAAAAAATTTCATGATTGCTTGGACAGAGTAGGGAAAAAGATATGCGAGCATAATAAAAGCATCATAGGCTGGAGTACTATACCAGCATATTTCTGGCTGGTATATTAGGTGGATATTTCAAACTATGGAGCATAATTCCATGAAAGTAGATTGATACTCCCTAATAGAGCAGTCAATGGAAAACTGCAACTGCAATAGAGCACTCAAATGCACTGTACAAAGCTCCTTAGATCGATACTCTCTAATAGCACAGTCACTTTATAGTGAAATACTCTAATAGAGCATTCACTGATCAAAATATTATAACGAACGTTGCTATTATAAACTTATGCTGAAAGAGCAGCATATTGGGTGAAAATTTAGGGAAATTCCTGAAAGCAGTTAGGGAAAACTTTTGAGCATATTTGACTCAGGCCTATTACTCTAGTTAAAAATTCCAATTTTTGTGTACTTGTTTATAAAATTATGACTGATGAACCAACGCAAATCGCATCAAAAGTAAGATATGGCGCCGCGCGTCTCAGCTATCGACTATCGTCTTCGTTGTCAACCATGTTAACCCTTAACTCGTTACGAATCAAAAACTGTTTTAAAAGTATCTCTGCAATCAAAGTAGCCAGTATGAAAATTGCAGACGATTTCTATTTTGAATGGAAGCTATCACGTGCTACTAATGCACCTATCAATGTTATCCCCCACCTACCCCCTCCCGGGCGTAGTGGGGGAAATGGTGGGGATTTGACTCTTTGAAAAATCAAATTCTCCACCCATGGGGGAACGACTAGTGGTCAAATCTCCATGTAGTATGGCTGTTAGGTACTTTAGGAAACAGGTCAATTCCTTTAGGCCACTGCAATGAGATAACTTGTTTCTCATCAGCTTCTCATAGAATAACAGATGCGGGCGGGCGGGTTATCTCATTATCTCATTATTGCACAAGCCATAGCATATTTGTACAAAACCAGTATAATAATCCTTTATTTTAGGCTATTGGCAGGATGCACACCAAGCACTGGTGCACACTGAGGGTATAATTCCAAGTGCACATAAACTTCAACTCCAGTAACAAAGCATTCAAGTCCTTTGCGAAAGTTCCACCAGTCTTGGAGTCATGTACCATGCAGCAGCAGACAGCAGCAGTGTTAGCACATGTAGGCTGGTCAGCCTTATTAGGGGGAGGGGCTGTGTAAGCTTGTGGCAGAAGTAGCAACACTAAAGCTATTATGTCTCTTAGATATGATGGCCCTGCACATAGGGCATGCAGGTCACGATACCAATGCTAGTGTATGGTCTAATGTACACTGTAGCACTCACTGTTGATGCCTTGGTGGTTGTTGATGCTCCAGAAAGCACTCTAATCAACACAGAAGTAAAAAACACTCATAAATGGTGTCTGTATCTCAATGGGATTGCAGTTTTTCATGGAAATAGTGCTTTTCTACGTGATAAACCCACTACCACAACACTCAAAAAAGCCATGCTGCCATCTCGTGCAATAATGAGTGCGCATGGGCAAAAGAAAATTTTGGTGCGGGCGGTTGATGAGAAACAAGTAATCTCATTGTAGTGGCCTTAGCTTGCAAATTAAAACAAACGCCTAAAATTTCGAGCGGTCAAATGCCCCACTAGTGGGGCAGAGTTTCAGATCAAATCAGGTCAAAATCCCCCACTAATCCCCTAGTAAGCCCGGAAGGGGGGTAGTGGGGCTTAACATTGATAGGTGCATAACAAATCTCTGTGAGCAAAGATGAACGGGACATAAGGCCAATGAAACTTGATTACCAGTTTCTCGCTCAGATTTTTGAAAATTTGATGCGGGCGGGTGGTTATTATTCATTATTCATTATTTTTCAAAAGGCACAACACACATCCCAAACATGAAGATTTCTGCCAAAAAAGTGAGTCTACATTGATTACTCCTGCATTAAATAGCTAAAATACGTTACTAATCCATATAACAAGTGATTTTTCCATTAGAGTATAGCTCATTGCTCCATTAGAGTAAAAGTGACTGCTCTATTAGAGTATTTCAATCTGAAATACCAATAATGAAATTCCATGCTGGTGTATCAAAAGCATGCGGGCGATGACGCGAAACTGCCAATCAAATTTCATTGGCCTAAAGGAGGACACTGGTAAGTCTGTGAAGAATGCATTGTACGTACTGTGGTATGCTAAAAGGCACGTGTTCGACTAAAGCGACGTAGAACAGTAAAAAATCAAGTCCGTACCCTTAGCCTTTATTGAGTTACACTTCCCAGGTAAAAAAAAAAAACTTGCAAGAATCTTGCATCAAATTCTTGCGCAAATCTTGCATCAAATTCTTGCAATTGTGCAAGTAAAGCACAATTCTTGCAATATTCTTGCCCAATCGTGCAAGATGTTTGTAAAAGTCCTTAAATTTCACCTTGCAAGATCTTGCACGGGCTTGTTAAATCTTGCTAGTTTTTTTTACCTGGGAATTGTATGAATGCATCAGTCCTTACTATCTCAATGGAACACTAATTGAACTCAATAGCTACATCACACAGCGACCTTGGTATCCTTTTTGACAACCAACATAAATTTCATGACCACACTACTCAAGTAACCACCAAAGCTAACCGAGTACTTGGATTAATTAAAAAATCTTTTGAATATCTTTACTCTATCATGCTAACACAAATTGTTCAGTAGCTATGTTATTTCGACTCATCTTAGAATATAATATAATAATGCTATTTGGGGACCTCATTACGCTCTTGATCAGAGAAAGATAGAGAAGGCTCAACGAAGAGCTACCCGTTTTCTCCCACAACTACAGGATAAATCCTATGCTGAGAGGTTGACGCTGATGATGATAATGTCATGAAAAGTATGATATAACTTATCATTACCATCACTCCAATGCAGACGTTTGAGAGGTGACCTAATTTTCCTTTATAAAATTCTTAATAAATAGTCTAGGGATCCGCTTATTATGCTGGCGCAATTAATAGGCAGAATATTATTTTGAGCCAAGCTACAAATTATGGATGGTCAAAATAAATATCACAGAAAAAGAACGAT
Organism: Dysidea avara; assembly: GCF_963678975.1. Lineage (NCBI taxonomy): Eukaryota > Metazoa > Porifera > Demospongiae > Dictyoceratida > Dysideidae > Dysidea > Dysidea avara. The sequence goes on from NC_089272.1 coordinate 16,009,846, forward strand.
AAACTCTAATAGAACGGTCAGTAACTCCAAGAGAACAATCTATTCTATTAGAGTATATGGATATTTTCTGTTACATGCATTTTGAAGAGCAAGGATGTGCTTCAGCCACGTATTAATGTGCCAAATTTATTAACAAAATATAGCAACTGAGACATAAAGCTTGAGCATAATTTGAGCATAATAGGTAAAACTTTTGAGCAGCGCACCATAGCATAAGACTAGGCAAACAATTACTTGTTTCTCATCCACAGATTTCCATGTGGGCGGGAGTTTTTCATTATTCATTATTAAAGAAAATACTCCAAATCAAGCTGTCTGTTATTATAAAGGTTAGCTAAAGCCTTATAAGAACTAGTACTTACATTTTACCACTGTTTCTGAGGTGAAAGTAACATTTGCTGAGCTGTAAAACGAGAAACAATTAATCAAGTTTGCCTGGCCTAATAGGTAAAAATTTGAGCATAATAGGCGGGTCCCTAACTACTTTAATTAACACAGATTTTGCTACTTTCTGAACTACTACCACCAGGGGGAATCACTTCAAGTTGTTTAAGGAACGGTCAAGATTGTTGTGTAGATCAAATTACTTTATTAATAGGATCACCAATGATTGGAATAGCTTACCTACTAAGTTGTAAATAGAACCTCAATTAATACTTTTAAATCGTTGTTAGTAGTGTTGTTTTAGTTTAAACTAAACTAAACCTAAAAGTAATTTTAGTAAGGCAAATATGTATTAGTTAACTAAAATTAAACTATAACTAAAAGCAAATCCACATTATAACTAAAACTAAATCTATAACTAAAAAACAGCAGAATAATTTACTAAATCTAAAACTAAAAAGAGTTAAGAAAGATAACTAAAACTATAACTAAAACCAAAAGATTTTCTTATGCACAACTACAACTATAACTAAAACTAAAAGGTTTTCATGTTTTTAACTAAAACTAAAACAACAAGGACAATATAACCACAACTAAATCTATAACTCGAATTAAGAAGGATTATTATAACTAAAACTAAAATTATTGAAGAAACTAGCAGTTATTAGCTATGACTATAATAAAACTAAAACGCTTTACTAAAACAACACTATGTTGCTCAGCCCACTGCACATATAAGTTCACATATGTTCTACAGGTGGAACAATATACACAATGAAACATGTAGCATCCAAACATCAATATATGTGACCCAATTTTGGAAAACCATCCTTTTTGGCACATTGGTCAATTTTCTCTTTTGTAGCTAAAATGAAGCACTGGGTGTTTATCTATCTTGTGTCAAAATTTCAGCTTGATATCTTGAAGCATTCCAGAGATATGGTCAATTTACTGTCTAATACATTACAAAGTAACTTCTCATATTAATACATTGAGTTCTGTGAGTGATTAAGTGTGACAAATTGTAACAAATCACTTTGTTTACAAATAATTCCATTCCTACTATTTAAAAGTATTATAAAGTGACTTCTGATAGTTAAATCAAGTGTTCCTGGTCCTTTTCTTCAAATAAATGCCATGTATCATTGTCTAAGACTTAGATTTAACCATTCTAGCACCTGAACAAATCACCCCATTTGTAAATTAATTGGTGTCCCACGCATGGTGAAATCACTACATGGTCTGATAAAATCATCCATATCTCCTAGTAGAAAGAAGCTATGGGTGTGAAATTTCTCATCAAGAAGGTTTAATAGTTGCTTTATCCAAATGTGCAAAAAACTAATTAAAAATATTGCTGAAATTTTCAGTTGCATTTTTCTGTAAATTGTGCATTTCCCCAAAAGGATGGTTTTCCAAAATTGAGTCAAATATGCTATAGTTTTTGACCTGATGGTGGTTTAGTTAGCTATAACTAAAACTAAAAAGTACTTTAGTAAGACAAATATGTATTAGTTAACTAAAACTACAACTAAAAGCAAATCCGTGTTATAACGAAAACTAAATCTATAACTACAATACAACAGACTATTTTACTAAAACTAAATCTAAAACTAAAAAGAATTGGAAAAGATTACTAAAACTATAACCAAAACCAAAAGATTTTCTTTTGTACAACTAAAACTATAACTAAAATGTTTTTAGAAATGTTATTAAAACTATAACTATAACTAAAAGATTTTCACATTTTAAACTAAAACTATAACTAAAACTAAAATAACACAGAGAATGTAACCATAACTAAATCAATAACTAAAAGGAATTAAGAAAAATTACTAACTAAAACTTTGACAAAACTGACTATAAAACTGAAAGTCCTTACTGAAACAACAGTAGTTGTTAGACAGTTACTTACTAGATTCAAGATTTATTTTTGCATAATACATTTCATTGATCGGGTATACCGTAGGCGGGGAAAGTTACGCGTGGGAAAAGTTTCGCGAATTTCGGAATTGCAGTAGCTATCGCGAAACTTTTATGCCGGTTAATTTCTAAATAATAGTTAGACGTCAAGAACCAGGGTTCTACGGGATTTAGAAAACTCGAAGGCCCTGGGCTGTAGCGCCTGAGCGCAGCGAGGGCGCTACTAAGGGCCTGAGGGTTTTCTAAATCCCGTAGAACCCAGTGGTTCTTGACGTCTAACTTATTTAGACTACAACTCGTTATTGTACCTTGAGTTGACAGCTGCTTGTAAATAGGAAATGTATGGCTAATTACTAGAAACAAGCCCTCTACACCTCCCGACATGGCGGGACCTCGCGTGGCTGTTGCTACCCGTTTAAACGCCCATGCGTTGCCAATGTTACAGGCGCGTGCTATGTATCGAAGTACTGGACTCAGCGAGTGGACTACAACTCATTGTTGCTGTTGTTGTGCCTCGACAGCTGCTTGTAAGCAAGTAATGTAGTGTTGATTAGTACAAACAAGCCCATTACACCTCCCTCCAATTCAGTACGGCTGTTACTAGCCATTTAAATGCCCATGCGTTGCCAATGTTACAGGCGCGTAATTATCGTGTTTCGTATCGCCTCAGAGCGTGGTCTCTATTGGACATGACCGTGGCTCTACGAGATTTAGAGACCACGTTTTCAGCCAATCAAATTTCAGTATCAAACTTGTTGTAGTCTAAATGCTTGTATTTGTACAGTAATAAATTAGTATGTAAAATCAGCATCGCGAAACTTTTACGCCGGTATACAAAGTAAAGTGTAATTCGCGAAACTTTTCCCACGCGTAACTTTCCCCGCCTACGGTACTGGCTATGCCTTTACCCGTATTAATCATAATTAGTGAAGCGGATAGGTTCCCGGGTAATGGAACAGTCTGGTGATAATAGGGCCACTAAATTTTTGATTCAGAAGGTTGCTATTGATGTGCAACGTGGCAATGCTGCTTCTGTAATGGCAACAATTCCTTCATCACAGGATTGGGCAGAGTTTGTCTCTCTGCCTACTGTTTGAGCATTTATTATTGATTTATATTATTTTCTTTTATATTAAAAAATCATAATCATAATTATTCAGTCACTAGAAAAATCCATTCAAGAACGTTAATAATAAATTGCATAGCAACTTGTTGAAAACGCTTCGGTTCAATGTGAAGGCTTGTTTGTGTTTAGTATTATTATTATTATTATTGGTTAAATAAAACACATTAAAGCATACACACAATGAAACAACAGTAAATATGACAATTAAACAAAAAGGAATATATCTGTCACAACCGTCAATAAGATGTCTCATCAATAGCCGCTCCATCTGCCAAAGTGTTAATAATAAATACTTTAGGTTTAAGTAATAGTTAGACTTCAGACCACAGGGGTCTAAGTAATTTAGTAACCGATGGCCCTGTGTCGTGGCGCCTGAGCGAAGCGAAGGCGCTACTACAGGGCCTGAGGGTTACTAAATTACTTAGACCCCTGTGGTCTGAAGTCTAAGTTATTTAGACCCTTTATGTAGTTGTTGTACCTTAACATTGTTGACAGCTGCTTGTAACAGAGAAATGTAGCGTTCATTAGTAGAAACAAGCCATTACTCCACCCGTAACAACAGTTACGGGTTTAAAATTAATTTTCAGGTGGCGATGCGTTGCCAACGCTACCAGCCCTGGTGCGCGTAATAAACATGAAAAGGGTCTAAGTAAACATGAAAGGGTCTAAGTAAACACGAAAAGGGTCTAAGTAACTTAGACACCTCCAAAATTCACCACAAAAAGGGTCTAAGGAAGAAAATCCATCCCTCCTGGAGGAAGACTGAGTGTGACCCCGACTAGACATTGGGTGACCTGTAGTTCGAATCCTGGGGTTGGAGGGATTTTTTTCCTTACTTTGGCCCCTTTTCTGTTACACCTTTCCAGCTATAAGTCATTAAGTCTAAGTCCTTGAAATTAGGTTAGGTAATCCTAAGGCTGCAGCACATGTTGCTGTAGACCTTCAGTGGTGGTCACTGTAAAGTGTTAATAATAAACAAATAAAACAAACTTAGTGATCTCCATTTCGTTCGTGATCCACGTACACACAATAAGGCTGCTCGAATAATTGCAAATGATAATCGTGCCCTCACATATCCCATTACAACACTATAATTCTTTTCCCATTTAACTGATAGAGAGTCTGCAAGCCTGCGCAAAAATAATCAGCCTATGAGCCAAATAAACCATCTACAGAAAAGCACAGAGGCGTGAAACTGGCACGACGCGCCAGACAAGCAGCACCATACTTCCTCCTTTTTTCAACTTCAGCAGTACGAAGGACAGCCTGAGGTGAACGAGATTGATATGAAGGAGCATCTGTGTCAACAACCCGAACATCAAACAAAGCATCAACTTGAGACTGCCAAACACCACGAATTCTTACATCAGCAATCAGGGTCTCAGAAGATGGATCATCCATCTTTTCTTCCAAACCACAGGCTCCTTTTGAACCTGTCCCCAAGCCAATGAAGCTAGATCACAAATTGCATCACACACCTCATTATGTCTCTGACAAACCAAGCCACCTACACGACAATCTAAGGCATGTTCCACACTAATAAGAGAGCCACAACCATCACAAACTGGTGGTAAATTTAACAACGGCTTTCTATAACGCAAAGCAAGTGCATCCCTAAATTCCTGTGCAGACAAATCAAAATGATGACTTCGTAAAGGAAGAACTGACAACCAAGAAGAGGCACATTCTCTAGCCCTCAAGATAGCACGCTGTTGTGCTGCAGCAAAGTTCCCAATCAGACTGTTAAAAACTCCAGAAAAATAGTCTGACTTTAATTTACCAAACATAGACTTTGAGAACTGAACTGAATCAAAATAAGCCCCTAATTCAAAAGTGACAGCACCCAGTATAGACTCACGAAGAAGAGCGAATGAACTTACGGATGACTCGAAATAATGATTGGAAGCAGCTACCGGATTAGAAAGACCAAGTCCACCCATATGGACCAGCAGAGTAAATAACTGCCTTTCAGCAACAGATACTTCAACTCCAAATAACGCTGGTAAAAAACAGGAAAAGAGACAGTGTTCAAGCTCAGCCAAAATAGATTTAAGATTTTAGATTAGGTACTGGGCAGTCAGCTCAGCTGGTTTGCCTAGGGGGTGAAAACCCCAAATGGTACAATCAAATACATACATACATACATACATGCAATTTGATAATTAATTACAGTAGTGAAGGTTAAGTGCGTAAATAAATTCATCCAAATTTCTTGATTCTATTATATTAATTGGCAACTCATTCCAGTCTTTAATAGTTCTAGGATAATAACTATATTTATAGGTGTTGAGGGTTGCTTGTGGCAGAATGAAAAGATTGGGGTGATGTTGCCTGGTACAAAATTGAGTTCTTTGATAATGTGAGGGGATGGAGATCGGTAGTGTATTATTAATTATTTTATAGAATAGTGTTAATCTTGATGACTGACGGCATTGTTGTAATGTAGGTATACTAAGAGAAGACAATAATGACGTAACACTATTTCTGGAGTAATCTGATAAAATCCATCTAGCAGCTCTTCTTTGCACCTTTTCTAACTTACAAATGTCAGTGTTATAATACGGATCCCAAACTGGGGCGGCATATTCCATAATTGGTCGAACCAATGTTAAATACGCTGTTCTTTTAGTATCAGATGGGCAGTTGTTTAGGTTTCGTTAGGACTACAGTTAGGAATTACTCTCATAAGAAACATCCATTCAGATTGTAGAGATCGTGTCAAAGCGATAAAAGAAGCCTGAGGTTTATTAATGTTATTATTATTATTATTAATGTTTACAGTGTATGATACAAACACGGGGTTGGATTATTTAAAATACACTTTAGGTCTACTAGCATTGCTAGTAGCTTGTAAAAAACGATATATACAACTGGAATTTGAACTTACATTCTACGTGATCATGGAGTTCTCGTGCGTGGTCGTAACATACAAGCGTGACCGTCGAATTCACAGTGCACAAACATGCTTGGCATGACGTGAAAAACGCCACATGTGTGAAGTTGTACTGCATGTATTATGAATTATATATTCACTGACCTACAAGGTTTTAAGAGAATTCTGAAATTAGTTCTTCTTGCAGCTATGGTGGAATTCATAATTATGATGATTAATGATGTTCTGATCCTAATGTATATTTAAGTTAATGGTTTGGTGCAATTAGCGGTTGCTGTGTTTTCGCTATTAAGATTCTACACATGAAAAGTTGGACTCATCTTTAGCTAGTAACGTAGTAATTTAAATATCTACAGAAATAATGTATACCGTACCAAGAGATAAATTAATCAACTCCTTTTCTGGATTTTCTTCTAACTTTCTCCCATCAACGATATCTCTAATAGGATTCACAATACGTTTTGCTTCTTGCGATCCATCTATTTTCCAGTTGCTTTGAATCGTGGCCATGTTTAATGTAACATAATATGTCAGATGTTATTTTTTAAAGCAAGGTAGCTAAGACTGAACACTTTTAGCGCATTTCTATGCAATAGTAGTCATAATTTAATTATCGTGCACGTAATACTAATTTAGGAAAACCGTTGATCTACGCACATCAATAGATTGTGATAAATGATTGGTCAAATTAAGTATTTTAATTTACTCCTGCTAGCTTAGGCATTATGCAGTCGCATGTGACCAAGGAGTTGTAATTGTTTGGCTGTTGATATTTAGCCGGTCATTGCAATTAAAAAAAAAAAATAGAAAAATCGTGACACAAAAAGGTTCAAGAAACGAAGAAAAAGGAGTGACGTGACCTAGACTCGAACCCACACTTTCAGGTTTAGAGTGCCAACGCTTTACCACTGTACCACCGGTGTTTGCTGGCTACTCCTTTTGTTTTTGTACTATTTAATGTTACAAATATAAAATACTATATAGTCTAACTATACCAGTGAAGAAGAAACCAAAGCTGAACCCGACCCTAACCCTAACCCTAACGCTAACCTGACGTTTGCCTGTTAAACGTAATGATGACTTTCACTGCCTGTATGAAGGTAAGTTTTTGGGTGAGTTCGAGGCGAGCTAGGGTTGGCCCAGCTTCGCCGGGACGTTCGCTTCGCTCGCTCCAACCCTAGATCGCCTGGAACTCACCCAAAACTTACCTTCATACAACTAGTGTGTTTGATAATAGAGTTATAGGTGACACTTCCCAACAAACGACCGGCTAAATAAATATTTTAACCGTGACCGGTGACCGGCTAAATATCCACTTCGTAATTGTTTTGTTTTTATCACTACATCAATATTGATGATTTCAAAAAAGATGTTTTAGCTAGCTAAACATGTCAATCCAGAACAACTTTGAAAGACAAAGCTACGAGCTTGAAAATCCAACAACAATCATTACAAATTTTTAAGTACCAACTGAAATTATTATTACTTTCCCCTACCAATCAGTAATCCCATAATCAATCATATTGTAAAACATTTTGTATGCATGTTTCATATGTGCGTTAATCCTCAAACTGAGGCTGCACATTTTTGGAAAATAAATAAAATTTCAACGTAAATTCGGCCAATCATAGTTGTTTCACTATAACCCATAGCAAGTTTATGTGACTGGATTTGCTAAAATGTACCTTTTGCAAACAAAATTTTACCGCTTTTGAAAATGTGAAGTTTCATAATTATTATTATTTCATATAATTGCTTAAAATGTTTCATAAGTTCAGATAAAGTATCTGACTACATTATGAAACTCAAAGTAGATTAATCAGTATAATGAATGAAGTATTACATCACTTTGTTAGCTGGCATGTAAAATGTGTGAAAAGGTAACTTTAGTTTGCGCAAATCCGGTCACATATAACCACCACAGTATCTGTAACACAAGTGCATCAGCATGGGTAGTGTCAGGCGGGAAATTGGTATATGAGCAGAAAATGGCCAAATCATATATTTTATTTGTATTTATTATTACTGCGCTGGCAGCTCTGCTGATGTGCCCAGGAAAAAAGAATTTACAAAGATTTACAATTATTAGCTAGCTACATTTTTTTCCCGGGCTGGATGTACTGCCCTTGCCTACCACCCCAGCACCTAGGAGCAAGTGTGCTGGACAACTGAAAGGGGACAACTAAAAGTCCCTAGGGCCAGCAATATGGCCCAATTTCGGGGGAAGCATGGTTGGAACGATGAAGGATGGATCGTGTTCCCCGGATGCACATTGTAGCAGAACGAAGCAATGAAAATGACAATGTGCAGCGAATCTATAAGATGTTGAGCTGTGGCGAGAAAGCACGTCGGCCAGACGACGATAGAATGTTAGTGCTTCTCCTCCCATTCCGCCTGTTGTGGAAAGTACTAAAGGTAGGGTCCGCAAAGTGAAAAATGAAGTTGCAAGAAACAAATCCCCGACTATCGTAGTATGTTACCCTTAGTGCCCCATCACTAATACCACCCTTGGTTTGGAACTGAGTTCCCTTGTTGGAGAAATACGCGGATTTTAATATCTCACGTGATTGATCTTTATTTCGTGCGCTCCAAAGAAGACGTCCAGAGCTCCCAGATTCTGAGTGTGATATCAAGTATTGTTGGCCTACCAAACCATGCATAGAAGTGAGTAAAACTTTGCCTGTATTTTCCATGGAGGCTGATATTCTGCGGAAGGATGGATCGAGAAAATTTTTCGTTCGAGGTACTCTACTAGCCAAGAGAAGAGAAGCCAATCCTATCACATAAGATAGTAATGAAGTTGGATGTATAAGTATTCTACACACCAAATTTGAAAGAGCTGCGACCTTTCTAACCATCTGGCTGGCAGAGATGAAATTTTCAGTGCAATGATCTTCAATGATTTTGGTGGGTTGCCTCCTTCCTACTGTTACAAACTGTCTTCCTAGGAGCTTTAACTCACAGGGTAAGATCCAGAAGAACATCTGAGGTTTCTAAGAAGTGGTCAAATCCTTGACTTTTAAAGTTAAAAGGTCATTGGAAGCTACTACTCTAATAGAACATTCAGTATTCTATTATAGAACAACCATGTAGTCACTACATTTACCATCTGCTTTTGATTGAACAGCTGTATAGATTGCTTGGCAAATGTGCATTTTATGGATGTTTAAATCTTGATATTTTAACCTTGCAATGATGCAAGCAATACAGAGTCCAGGATGCTGGGGAGTCTAATAGTATTTGAAATCCATTCATTTGTAATTATTTTGTATGAGCTGGAGCACTTTATTGCAGGACCAGCTCATTAACTTCACATTAATATTACATACCTGGTTTTCTATACGAAAATTAACAACAATAATAATGTATCTTGTGCAACTGCCTAAACAAATAACAACTCAGTAATGGAGGTATAGCCATAATACCCTAATGCTGCTGTGTATATGGCCTATGAGTTTGTGAAATTATTGATTCATGACTAAGATAGAGGTAAAGCTTCACAGTTTTATCTGTCAATGTGTTCTATTAGTAGAGCTGGGCGATATACCGGTATTGTTAGTAATCTGTGATACCAGTTTTGATACCGCCTGTTTTTTTTAATACCACCACACCGTCTGGGCACTATGACCTCCCTTGGGCTTGTTTCATCCCATATTTAGAAGGTAACCAGACATGTGACAATGTTTGTAGGCAGGTGCTGATGTAGTCAGCCCAAACTATGTAAGCAAGTTTGTTAGTGGTAGTTGGTACCTGAGGCTTGTTGAGCTACCATGGGTATTTGGTGCTTTTATTGAGGTAAATGGCAGTTACTTTAATACCAATGGCTTTTACATCAATACCGTGATATTTAGTAATATCGTGATACTTTTTATGGAAGGTATATCATTTGCTATTTTTTCAATACCTCCCAGCACTATCTATTAGAGTAGTTTGTTATTTGATAAGTGTGGTAGACCAATAGATTACACACGTTTTTGCAGTGTCATTTTATCATGTTTTGCACAGATAGTGAAAATAGGGCAGGGAACCACAGGCCATGTATGGTCCCCCAGTTTTGGTGGTCAATTCTTGTAGCAAAAGATCAACGTGCTCTTAATCATTCTAATAGAGCAATCACAAACTGCTTAATTTTTAAAGTGACACCCAAAGTACTGTCTCAGAGCCCTGGGGCATGTATCCAGATGGAATCTGTGTCTGTATGGGTTAATTAAAGAACTTTTTATATTCAATTGCAAGTAGGCCTGAGTCAATTATGCTCAAAATTTTGCCCAAAATGCTTTCAGGAATTTCCCTAAATTTTTATCTATTATGCTCATCAGATGTTCCCATTATGCTTGCAATATGCTCTTAGATTAGCAACAATTCTGACAATTATCTTTGAACATTTTAATCAGTGAATGCTCTGTTAGATTATTGCACTAAAAGTGACTGTTCTATTAGAGAGTATCAATCTACAATGGATTTGAGTGCTCAGCTTGCAGCATCCATGCACTGACTGTTCTATTGGAGAGCATCGATCTATTTTCATGGAATTAAGCTCCATAGCTTGAAATATCCACCTAATATGCTAGCATTATGCAGCATAGCACTCCAGCCTATTATGCTTTTTATTATGCTGGCATAAATATTTCCTAATTGCAAGTACTTCATAAGGAGATGTGAGTGATTGAAGAATTCCTTGAACACATTAGTGAATTTTATTGTTCAAAGAGTACATTTATCCTGTTGTATTGATTTCTGCTTGTCACAGGTCCATATGCATTGGATTGCTCTGTATAACAACACCCGTTCAAAATAACGAACTTATCTTGAAAATACTCATCAATCTGCAATGTTATCTGCTTTATAAAGCCAAATTTCTGTTCATTTAGATCTATTAATTTTACATCTCTGCCTATGTCATTGTTTCCCTTACCATATCAATGATTGTTTGTTCCATTGATTGTTTGTTCCATTGATTGTTGAGTGCAGCTGTATGAAGCTGTCATCAAAGTTAATAAATGCATGGCTAGAGCAGACTAAAACATAGCATTACAAATCATTTGGGGTATCAATTCAGCCAACTAGTTTGTAAAGAATAATTGGCTATAAGCTTGTGCAATATTTTGAGTATTGATGGATGAGAAACTGATGATTGAGTTTATGTGACCTAATTTATTTAAGCGTGTGGTCATGCACATGTATGATTGTTTACTGTAAACTACATGTGTGTAATGTAATAGACTAATCGCACAATTTGTTCTTGAAGCGACCTATAGAATGTGAGTAGGTTAATGTACAAGTATATATGGTATGCCTCATTATATAGCTTAATGAGGATGTGGGAAATGTATGCAGGAGCTGGAATAAGAAATGAAAGATCTGGCAGTTTGTCTGCTTATTGAGCACAATGCAACTACTGAATATAGATAATTATTATAGAGTTAATTATGAAGGAGTCATTGCAGTGATAAACATGCTTACTTATGCTCATAATTATAAATTTAGCATGTGCTTATTGTACTACACTTGAAAGTTGTTAATGCAACTTTATGGTAAAACGGTCTATTCCTCAGGGGCAGCAGAGAAAGGGGGCTGCAACCCTGTGAAAAATTATGGGGGGCTTAGCACCCCTAAAGTTATCTGTAGAGCCTAGCTCAATAGCACCAATAATTTAGATACTCTAATAGAGCAATCAAGATTGAAGTATATACTCTAATAGAGCAGTCACGGTATTCTTAGAGGAGCAGTGTAGCAAGCTATGTATGTAGTTATAAATAAGGAGATATAGTCTAGTTGGTGGAGGGCAACTTTTGCCAGCAGGTAGTACAGTGACCTTTATTGGTCTTCAACTTACTGCTAGACCATGGCATCATCAATCTAGACCCCCTTAAATAATGTCCACCCTTGCTATTCCTGCATTAAAATCATACTGTCAATCATTCCATAAACTATCATTAGATTGACAGCTATCATGGATGATTCAGCTTTGGTGACTGCTTTCCAAAGTAATGTGAGTGAGATGATGAGTGTGCAACATAGAACACAGGGAAATGCAATACTTAGTGTGCTGGTCCTAGCATGAGATCAACTACATGGCAGGGGTCTGGGATTCCACCCTTGTGCTTTAACACCTTGATTGAGAGTGCTAATGACAAAATGGAAATTATAATGCTATAAATTAACATTGTGCAACTTTTTAAAGTATATACCACATTGTTTCAAATGCAACTATAGCTAGATGCACTCCTACAATTATAACTAAGTGAGTTTGGATAACAATGTAACTACACATGTTAACAATTAGTGAAACCTAACAGTGATTATATCATCATGTACATTGCAGGATGTCTGGGGTGCCATCCCCGGAGGACTACTTTACTTGAACATAAACACCCAACCACACTGCATGAGGACATCAAAGTGCACAATATGCACCTTAAACATTGTAAATTATACATAATTGTGTTCTTCAGTATGATTAAAGCTATAGCCTTTGCCCTAAACATTGAAGAAGTTGCTAGCTAGCTAGGTTATGCAGGATTATTGACATACCGATACACAAGGTTTTTGATCTGAAACTATATTCTGTATTTAATATTATAATGACTGTGCAAGTTTTATTAATAAGCAACTTGTCTACAGCTGTTCAATTGACACAACTAATAGTAGATGGCAAATGTAGTGACTATACATGGTTGTTCTAATAGAGTGAATGTTCTAATAGAGTGAATGTTCTATTAGAGTAGTAGCTTCCAATGACCTTTTAACTTTAAAAGTCAAGGATTTGACCACTTCTTAGAAACCTCAGATGTTCTTCTGGATCTTCCCCTGTGATTTAAAGCTCCTAGGAAGACAGTTTGTAACAGTAGGAAGGAGGCAACCCACCAAAATCATTGAAGATCATTGCACTGAAAATTTCATCTCTGCCAGCCAGATGGTTAGAAAAGTTGCAGCTCTTTCAAACTTGGTGTGTAGAATACTTATACATCCAACTTCATTACTATCTTATGTGATAGGATTGGCTTCTCTTCTCTTGGCTAGTAGAGTACCTCGAACGAAAAATTTTCTCGATCCATCCTTCCGCAGAATATCAGCCTCCATGGAAAATACAGGCAAAGTTTTACTCACTTCTATGCATGGTTTGGTAGGCCAACAATACTTGATATCACACTCAGAATCTGGGAACTCTGGACGTCTTCTTTGGAGCTCACGAAATAAAGATCAATCACGTGAGTTATTAAAATCCGCGTGTCTCTCCAACAAGGGAACTCAGTTCCAAACCAAGGGTGGTATTAGTGATGGGGCACTAAAGGTAAACATACTACGATATCCGGGGATTTGTTTCTTGCTACTTCATTTTTCTCGTTGCGGACCCTACTAAGAGGTAAAGGAAGCCTGTTCCACCACCCGGATACGTTCGCCATACTCTCGCTTCTCCTGTAATTCATGACGGCGATATACAGATGGTTTGCTGGAGTTACGGTAACTTGGTGCATTAGGGTGGAACACCCTTACGTCAAGAAAGGCACTTTGTCGCCGTCCCCAGAAACCACGTGCATGAATATCTGCCCTGGCATTATCCTGTCGGTTGGCAGACTTGGGAGTGATTACTTCACCACTGAAGGGCTGTAAGGGAGGCTCAGTAGCAACATCTGAACACACCCTTGACAATAAACCTGCCGTGATGTCACTAAGAGTTTATAGTAATGTTATAGTAAAGGAAGCTAGCCACATTGATTTAAGAGTCTATAGTAATGTTAGTAAGTTATTACTGCATAGGCGGCGAAAAGGGGGGGGCTAGGGGGCTAAAGCCCCCCCTCGGTCTGCTGAGGGGGGGCTTAGCCCTCCCTCAGAATGATATCACACCGAAATTATCTTTCTTGGAGTGGGGCTGAAAACCGTGATAAAGATCGAGATACTCTAATAGAGCAGTCACTCTAATAAAGTAGTCAGTGTGTAGCGAGCTATGAAAGGATTTTTATGTAGTTTATCAGCTAGAAATGATAGCTGGTGAGGTGGAAAGCAAGTCTGGGTCAGCCCAGCCCCCCTCATATCAACTACTTCCTCCGCCGCTAGTTATTAGTAAACAAGTTTAAATCATCATGATCAATTATGATTATGATTACTGAAAACACAGTTACAAACTGATATGTTCAGGTAAGGAAAAACATTACAAATCACATAGATAAGAGTCAGTTATAATTTATCTAAAAATACTTGTAGAGATTGGGATTCTATTGTGTCAATTGGTAAATTGTTCCAATCGCGGATAGATTTGGGGTAATAGCTGAATTTGTAATGATCTGTTCTAGCAAACGGAATCTCAAAATTATTGCAGTGGGTAAGTTGTTCCATTCATTAATTGTTCTTGAGTAAAAGTTATAGTGTCTACAGCTTCAATGTCGGATTTTCAAGATAACCTTCGCCACTGAAAATTAAGCTAATTACATAAAAATCACCTGGACAACTCTCCTAGGGTGTCCATGTTTCTATCCTCGTTTTTCAGCTGGCCTGTGGCATTGTAAGCTGCCAGAGCGTTCCCAGTGACTGGTACGTGAAAAGTAGCCCAAGCGAAGTATAAGTTATAGCCCGAGCAAATAATCGGCATGGCTGTAGTGCAAGTGTGTAATGTATTGGTGTGGACATCTGAAAGTGAACTTCAGTGGCATGTGCGTAGATCGACGGCCACATGTGCTAAAATTATTATTACGCAGTGGCTTTTGACACCCATCGTTTATGTCAATAAGCTCCACCAAATGCTATGACACCTATCGTTTATGTCAATAAGCTCCACCAAATGCTATGGCACCGATCGTTTATGTCAATAAGCTCCACCAAATGCTATGACACCGATCGTCGGTGTCAGAAGCTCAAGGCACCACTAAAAGCTATTGACACCGACGTCGATCAAGATCAAACATACTAATTGTATGAATGTAAGTTTTTGGTGAGTTCAGTGGCGTATCTAGACTTTCCCTATTGGTAGGGTACATCTAGGGCCTCGGGGGCGTAGCCAGGATTTTTTGAAGGGGGTTCCAGCACCAGCATTGAGTTACTAGAAGCAGGAGTCTGGGGGCACAGTCCCCAGCCGCTGAAAGACTTTCAATATTTTAATAAATCAAAACTCATCAAATTACTATATTTTATGCAAAAAGTACATTAATTATGATGCCCCTGGGATGAAGGTAGTACTAGATAAAGTCACCTAGTGGAAACAGACAGCATAACACACAGAGACACATATAGTAATCTGTAAGTGAAGGTTATATCTCACTGTGGTACAGGAGCCATAAATCCACTGATATAAATGACAATCAAAACAATACAACTATAAATATGCATAGCATGAATTCATTTTACATAACACAAGTGATAAATTACTGGAGCTCTATATCTTTAAACACTGCACACCAAAGCTATAGCAGTATAAGGTCATGCTAAGTTTTGCATTTAATGTTGGAATGTCTGAAAAACTTCATATGGACATGGATATTTACATGCATGTTCTATTAGAGTATATCTGACTGCTCTATTAGAGTATATACCTGACTGCTCTATTAGAGTATATCGATCTTTTAAACAAGTTTTGAAGAGGGCTCATGTTACCTCTGTAAATCTTTCCCTGAGAAATGAATCTAAGTTTTATCAATTGTTGTGCTGTGCCATCACACTATATTGCTCACTAATTTTGTCCTGCCATACTAAATGGTGTGTTAGGATCCTGCTTGCAGAAGTCTAAACTTTACAGGGAGGTTCCTGAACCCCCAGAACCCACCTCCCTACGCCCCTGGGCCTCAGCTAGGACACTGTATATATATGCTGCTAAAATCAAGGGCGTCCTCCCCACCAAGAAAAATTTTAATTTCAACAGCTGCAGAAGCCATTTCATCTACAAAAAATATGCTTTTAAATTTTTATGAAGTAATTTATTTATATATTTAACCTGTTCAAATTGCACAGTAACATGAACAACATTAGGGAAGCACCCTCCTGCAGGCCTAGCCTTTTGGTGCCACCCCTTGGATGAATTAGATAGCTAGCTACATAAATAATTAAAATGAACAAGACAACACTATGCACCTTATACATGATGAAACACTACAAGGATCTATAAATATGATGATTACAAACTACAAGAACACAAGGAAGACACGTCCTTATCAATATCACCTACAGCAGGTTATTTAATCACGTGCATAATCTGTGGGCGTTAATTAGAATCGTCGTAATTATTGGCTTCGTGAAAGCTCGATAATAATACTTTGGTGAGTATAGAATAAGTTTTTTACTTGTTAGATAATGCAATGACCCATGAAACTGGTGATTGTGGGTTTCGTCGGTCTTCAGTTCGGTAGGGCACTAGACAAGTTTAGCAGAGCCTGCTGTAGATACGCCGCTGAATGAGTTCGAAGCAAGCTAGGGTTGGCCCGGATTCGCCTATCCGGGCCAACCCTAGCTCATCTCGAAC
Organism: Dysidea avara; assembly: GCF_963678975.1. NCBI lineage: Eukaryota > Metazoa > Porifera > Demospongiae > Dictyoceratida > Dysideidae > Dysidea > Dysidea avara. The sequence continues at coordinate 16,026,622 of NC_089272.1, forward strand.
TCACCATAAACTTACCTTCATACAGACAGTGAAAGACATCATTATGTTAACGTTAGGGTTGGGTTCAGCCTTGGTTTCTTCTTCACTAGTCTTCTTAAATATAGTATCATTCACGACTCGTCTTTATAAGGAAAAAGAACAGATATCTATTCGGTCACTGCATGCATCAGTGGCTGACTACCCACCTTGAAAATCGTAGCTTGCACTTGTAGTTGATTGTTTAGCACGGTGGACTAGAGTATACTAATGGCTAAGGGTCGCAGATTTGTTTTAGTGCAATTCTTTTTTCTTTTGCAGAATTTTTTTATCTAAGCTTTTGCTGGCTGGTGTCAATAGCTTCAGATGGCGCTTATTGACACCGACGATCGGTGTTAAGGTTACGGTATAGTCACGGGCAATCATTCAAAATTTTGAATGCCTATCGATTCTTTTTGAGAAGATCATAAAACTAGTCTAGCAGCGTGAAAAGTTTCAAATGAAGATGAAGCCCTTCATATTTACTGTTTTTATGTAGCTACAGTTTAGTTTGAGGCAGGTGGAACACTACAATTTGTTGTAGTAACACAAGTAAGCCAGCCCGTACATCGCTCAGTTCCAGCTGTCACTACCATGTTTTTCCGCCGCAAAATACAGCAAAAGCTGTAGGCTGTATTGGCATTTCTGGGGCATAGTGATACTGTATATTAAATTTATTAGGTCCTGTGGAAGCGGTTTTGGCGTGTTTCTTCTCAGTGACTCAGATACAAGCCTTCAAAGAGTTTGTTTCACTCGAAAAACTACTAAAACTTCAATAAAACGTCTATACAACCAGTAACTTAAAAAAACCGCTACCACAGGACCTAGATATTTTAGTTGTTTAATCACTTGTGTTGAAATTATAAGGATTCAGTAATCTGTTAGTCTGGTTCTTGGCGCCTCGTTTTTATAAAACATCGCTCTGCTGTGGACCACACACCCAAGAACAGTCGTTATTCTGTAGTAAAAACAAACAAACACAATTAGTTGTATTGCTAACACAACACAGTTGTTGAAATTATTTATCCCTGCTTGGGTTAAAGCAGGTTTTGTAATTTGTTCCGCCCACGCATTTTAAAACTATTCCATAACCTTAATAACTTCAGCTTTATTATTATTATGATTATGGTTATGATTATTATTATTACTGAGCAGTCAGCCCTGCTGGTGTGCTCATATTTGCCCCAATACATGTAACACAATTATAATAATGATTGTAGTCCAGTTCTAAAAATGTCAGCATCTGCAACTTCAACAAGATCTACTATTAGTATCATATGTAACTCAGAACATGTGTAGTATAATGTACAATAAAGTAAAGGACGTTCTGGAGCAATGACCCCCTTCCAACCTAATAATAATAATAATAATAATAATAATAATAATAACAATAACAATAATAATACAATCTAATCCAAAACAGCCAAGCTGTAAAAAAAGTGTGCGGCCCTCAGAAAGGCTATGGTGAAAAAAGATGTGAAATCCAAGGTGGCGGCCAAGAAATGGCTGTGATGGTAGGTTAATGGTAAAAATTTTAATAATGACAATTCAGGTAAATTTTGTGAAGCGGGCACAAAAATTCACCTGAATTGTCGTTATTAAAATTTTTATCATTAACCTACCATCACAGCCATTTCTTGGCCGCCACCTTGGATTTCACATCTTTTTTCACCATAGCCTTTCTGAGGGCCGCACACTTCTTTTACAGCTTGGCTGTTTTGGATTAGATTTCATTTCTTTTTGTATTTGTATACCCCAAAGCCGGCCTATGGCCAGCTTTGGGACTTTTTTAACCTATGTTTTTTTTCTTTACTACAGGAAGAAGTAAAGATGAAGTATATATACTTTAAATATTTTATCAGTAAATGTACAAATTATATATATAATACATATGTGACCGGATTTGCAAAAAGGGGCCTTCGACACACATCCAATTTGCCAACTTTGACAATTGATAACTTCAGATTGGAAAGAGCTATTGCCTTGAAATTTGGGCAGTGGTGATTTCTTTGCAGCTGAACTCTCCACATGATGGTTTCTTTGTAGCTGAACTCTCTACAAGGCAATTTCTTCTAGCTGATCTCTCTACAGAGAGATTTGTTTGTAGCTGAACTATCTACAAGGTAACTTCTTCTAGCTGATCTCTCTACAGGGTGATTTGTTCGTAGCTGAATTCTGTACAGGCGATGTGTTTGCAGCTGAGCTCTTTACAAAATGGTTTCTTTGTAGCTGAACTCTCTACAAAGTAACTTCTTCTAACTGATCTTTCTACAGCGTGATTTGTTTGTAGCTGAACTATCTACAAGGTAATATCTTCTAGCTGATCTCTCTACAGGGTGATTTGTTTGTAGCTGAATTCTGTACAGGTGATTTGTTTGCAGCTGAGCTCTTTACAGAATGGTTTCTTTGTAGCTGAACTCTCTACAAGGTAACTTTTCTAGCTGATGTCTCTACAAGGTGGCTAGTTTGTAGCTGAACTCTCTACATGGTGGTTTCTTTGTAACTGAACTTTCTACAAGTTGACTTCTTCTAGCTGATCTTTCAATAGGGTGATTTGTTTGTAGCTTCACTCTCTACAAGGTAACTTCTTCTAGCTGATCTCTCTACAGGGAGATTTGTTTGTAACTGAACTCTCTACAGGTGATTTGTTTGAAGCTGAACTTTCTAAATGATGGTTTCTTTGTAGCTGATCTCTCTACAAGTTAACTTCTTCTAGCTGATCTCTCTACAGGGTGATTTGTTTGTAGATGAATTCTGTACAGGTGATTTGTTTGCAGCTGAGCTCTTTACAGAATGGTTTCTTTGTAGCTGAACTCTCTAAAAGGCAACTTCTTCTAACTGATCTTTCTACAGGACAATTTGTTTTTGGCAGAATTTTCTACAGGGTGATTTCTTTGCAGCTGAACTCTCTACATGGTGGTTTCTTTGTAGCTGAACTCTCTACAAGGTAACTTTTTCTAGCTGATCTCTCTACAGGGTGATTTGTTTGTAGCTGAACGATCTACAAGGTAACTTCTTCTAGCTGATCTCTCTACAGGGTGGTTTCTTTGTAGCTGAACTCTCTATAAGATAACTTCTTCTAACTGATCTTTCTACAGGGCAATTTGTTTGTGGCTGTATTTTCTACAGGGTGATTTGTTTGCAGCTGAACTCTCTACATGGTGGTTTCTTTGTAGCTGAACTCTCTACAAAGTAATTTCTTCTAGCTGATCTCTCTACAGGGTGACTTGTTTGTAGCTGAATTCTGTACAGGTGATTTGTTTGCAGCTGAGCTCTTTACAGAATGGTTTCTTTGTAGCTGAACTCTCTACAAGGTAACTTTTTCTAGCTGATCTCTCTACAGGGTGATTTGTTTGTAGCTGAACGATCTACAAGGTAACTTCTTCTAGCTGATCTCTCTACAGGGTGGTTTCTTTGTAGCTGAACTCTCTATAAGATAACTTCTTCTAACTGATCTTTCTACAGGGCAATTTGTTCGTGGCAGAATTTTATACAGGGTGATTTCTTTGCAGCTGAACTCTCTACATGGTGGTTTCTTTGTAGCTGAACTCTCTACAAGGTAACTTCTTCTAGCTGATCTCTCTACAGGGTGATTTGTTTGTAGCTGAACGATCTACAAGGTAGCTTCTTCTAGCTGATCTCTCTACAGGGAGATTTGTTTGTAGCTGAACTCTCTACTGGTGATTTGTTTGAAGCTGAACTCTCTAAATGATGGTTTCTTTGTAGCTGAACTCTCTACAAGTTAACTTCTTCTAGCTGATCTCTCTACATGGTGATTTGTTTGTAGCTGAATTCTGTATAGGTGATTTGTTTGCAGCTGAGCTCTTTAAATAATGGTTTCTTTGTAGCTGAACTCTCTATAAGGTAACTTCTTCTAGCTGGTGTCTTTACAGGGTCACTAGTTTGTAGCTGAATTCTCTACATGGTGGTTTCTTTGTAACTGAACTCTCTACAAGGTAACTTTTTCTAGCTCATCTTTCTACAGGGTGATTTATTTGTAGCTGAATTCTTTACAGATGATTTGTTTGCAGCTGAGCTCTTTAAAGAATGGTTTCTTTGTAGCTGAACTCTCTACAAGGTACCTTCTTCTAGCTGATGTCTCTACAAGGTCACTAGTTTGTAGCTGAGCTCTCTACATGGTGTTTTTTTTGTAACTGAACTCTCTACAAGGTGACCTCTTCTAGCTGATCTTTCTACAGTGTGATTTGTTTGAAGCCGAACTCTCTACAAGGTAACTTCTTCTAGCTGATCTCTCTACAGGGAGATTTGTTTGTAGCTGAACTCTCTACATGATGGTTTCTTTGTAGCTGAACTCTCTACAAGGTAACTTCTTCTAGCTAATCTCTCTACAGGGAGATTTGTTTGTAGCTGAACTCTCTACATGATGGTTTCTTTGTAGCTGAACTCTTTGCAAGGTAACTTCTTCTATTGATCTCTCCACAGGGCTATTTGTTTGTAGCTGAACTCTCTACATGGTGGTTTCTTTGTAGCTGAACTCTACAAGGTGATTTTTTCTAGCTGAACTATCTCTTTCCATAGTTGCATGAACTCCCTACAAGGTAACTTCTTCTAGCTGATCTCTCTACAGGGAGATTTGTTTGTAGCTGAACTCTCTACATGATGGTTTCTTTGTAGCTGAACTCTCTACAAGGTAACTTCTTCTAGCTATTCTCTCTACAGGGAGATTTGTTTGTAGCTGAACTCTCTACATGATGGTTTCTTTGTAGCTGAACTCATTGCAAGGTAACTTCTTCTATTGATCTCTCCACAGGGCGATTTGTTTGTAGCTGAACTCTCTACATGGTGGTTTCTTTGTAGCTGAACTCTACAAGGTGATTTTTTCTAGCTGAACTATCTCTTTCCATAGTTGCATGAACTCCCTACAAGGTAACTTCTTCTAGCTGATCTCTCTACAGGGTGACTTGTGTGTAGCTGATCTCTATACAAGTTTCTTATTTCTAGCTGATCTCTTGAATTCTCTTCAGGGTGACTGCTCTATTAGGATGACTGCTCTATTAGAGTATCTCGATCTCGCACTTGCTGCACCAAGTTGGATTTCGTGTTATAACTCCGTGGCTTTAAGTCTGATTCTTCTACACCATTGATGAGCCTTTCTAAGATGATTACTTCATCTGTACAACGATTTTCAAAGCATTACCCTAAGCGGTTTATCTGGTAGGCGTGGCAAGCAGTCGTTTTTTTCTTAGCTGATCTCGATTGCGTATTTGTTACACACTGTTGGTTTTTTCATTGTATCTTCCTGGTTTTTAGCTCGATTTCTTTCAAACCACAAAAGGTTTGAGGTTCAATAGTTAACCTATTCACCCACCGATTTTCAGCTTCTTCCCATACGCGGTTTACCCTGTAGGCGTGACAACATATTGGTGTTATTTTTCGTTAATAATCTCTCATAACTCTTTGCCTGTTTATCGTATTTCAGCCAAAGTTGGTATCGAGATGGGCCTTTATATCCCCTTCTGTGTGCCAAATGTCAAGGCAATCGGATAACGCGTTCGCGTTTTATAGCAGTTTTTGTAAGTGTGCGACAAGAAAAAGAAAAATAAGAAGAAGAAAAAATAAAAACGAAGAAACTGAGCCAATTTTTGAAGTCGCATATCTCGGGAATTCGCAAAGCGATTTCGCTCAAATTTGGAATGTGGAGTGCTGCAGTTGAAGGGAATGTCCACAGCAAAAATCGTCTTGTTTCATCAAGTAAGCACAGAGCTACGGAGGTGCGAAAATTGCGTTTTCTTTCTTCCTGTCAATATACTCACGGGTGTTACGCGCCGGCTTCTTGGGCCGCACGACACACTACCGTGTGTCTTGATATTACTATTTTATGAATTTCACTGCAAATGACATACCGTGTACATAAATGCTGGTACAGAAAGTAACCTGGCTCTAACCAAGAGCGTAGATTTAAAAATAACGAAACAAATACAGCAATATGAGTAAACTTAACTAAATGTTCATAAATCGTCATATTATTGATGTGGTACTGTATAAAACAGATTTTTGAAATGTTCGTATCAATCTAGATGGCAAGTTCAGTCTCTCTAAATTTGATGACAAATCAGTAGGAATAGATCTCTATAATTATTATCATTATTTATGGTATCTATTTCTATCATTACTATATATTTATTATTATTATGATTATTATTATTATTGCAACAGGTATAGTCTACTATAATGCGTAAGGCCTGTTACACTTTATCAACAAAGATAACAATGACTAATCACAAATGTGCATAGAATAGAAATACTGCATGACACAAATATCACGCAACGCTTACGTGCCACATACATCCCTGCTGAGTTCACATATATAGTTAAGCATGACACAATTGCTACGAGGTTGCCTATGCGTACATAATTTCGTGAACCTCAAACGCTTGCGACAATCAACATATTCTCGAAATGGACCAGCCAGTAGGAAAGGTAGTCAGTATCAAATTTAAAGTTGTAGTAATTATGTAGTGCGTAATAGGCTTCTACAGAAGGTGAACACAGTGACATTATACTTGCCTCCATTGTAATTACTTTGGAACAGAAGAGGGATATTCTCAAAGCGTTAACAATAATAACGGTAAGTTAGTATTATTAAACAAGTAATTGTTAACAGTATTCGACAGAAATGTTTGCTAATCGCAGCGGCTGTTGACACAAACCAACAGTCTCAATAAACTCCAAAAGCTATTGACACAGACAATATAACAGAAGTATCAAACACACTTGTATGAAGGTAAATTTTAATGAACTAGAAACGAGCTAAAGTTGGAGAGCGCTAAGTACTTGTTGAAACCCGGCCAACGAAACTTAATGGATTAAATTTACAATACATTCATACAAACAATAAACGATATCAACAGACCTTTGGTGTTTTCACACAATAAAGCCTAAATAAATAAATAAATAAATATCATTATACTATTTACGCTTACATCACAGCTAAAGTTATGATTATTGTTACAATCAAGAGTAATTTATTCTTTAATATAAGGAAAATTAGGTATTTTAAGTTCGATTAGGAAACAAGGGAGGTTGCATACACCTTCAGATATTTTAATTGTGTTGCATATGTTTGGGAAAATCTGAGCACACCAGCAGGGCTGACTGCTCCGTAATAATAATAATAATCATACTAGTGAACATTTAATCTCTACATTTCAGTCTAGCTATACCATTGCCTGAATTAGGAATTAAAGACTATAGCTGCAGGCGTAGGCGACCTACCTTGTTTCCTTATTTTTATTTCTATGATGCATAATAGAATTTAAATCCTAATTTTCCTTATACTTGTTTGTTTTGTAACATTATTATGACCAGTGCATATATAGTATCAAAGTAAAGGATTTCGCTAGAATTAAGGTTTTCGTCTGAATGCGCGCCCCAGTTATCAATCATGGCTCGAAAGTGAAGTGGTCATTACCCTTCGCTTTCAGCTATGCTCAGCCCCTTATACATCACTATAAACGAAAAACAGTATCAGAAGCAGCTCTGCAATCAATCTATTCACCACAGAAAATACGATCGATTGTTTATTAACTTTAAGCCCATACATAGCGCTACCGCGAATCGACACCTTGGACAGTTCGCAGAAAGTAATGGGACACCAAGGAGGGTAGAGTTAAGCCCATGATGCGTGCACTGTACGTACAGTGGTATGCCAAAAGGTGCCTCTAGGGACGAAGCAACGTCGAATAGTGAAAAAAATCGATCCTGTAGTCCCAACCGTTATCTCCTCAGGTTGTCTCTTCTCAATAAACCAGGTTCTTTGCACATACAGGGAGTAAGGGTCTTCTGAAACTTTAATCAGTCTTAATTTCTTGTCATATCTTTTTTTGCATCATTTTCAAACTCAAAATAGTGCTTTGAATACGTTACACTCAAGGTAACACTTATTTCCCCTCAAAATGGAGGACATAAAATTATTTTGCGTCAGGAATTTAGCCATAATTACCACGCCCCCTGGACAAGCTCCGTCTATACTGGGTCGAGACAGCATAGCTGATAAGTAGCAAATTACAAAACATTAACGTACCCATGCCTGCATAAAATTATTTATCGTTTGATGACAAGGTGATTGATAAAATCTCCGTGGATTGTTATTCTGTGCTAGGGTTCTATTGGGGAATATACGAAGATTTTTAATTAAATCTCGGATACTGGAATGCGTAATTGTGACCCTATTTTGGAAAACCATACATCTGGGCACATTGGCCAATTTTGTTTTTATAGCTACAATGAAGCATTGAGTGGTTATCTACCTTGTGTGAAAATTTTGTGATGATACTGGTAGACCTTCAGTTCTGTAATTTAATTGTTATAAGCTCTTAAATATTGTTTAATTTTGTTTATTGATCTGTACAGTTCTGTAAAGTATTAATAATAATAATAATAATAATAATACGTTGAAGCATTCCAAAGATATGGCCAATTTACTGTCCAATACATTTCAAACTAACTTTTCATTATCAGTTTATAGAACTGAATAGTGATCAGATGTGACAAATTGATGACAAATCACTTTGTTGACAAAGATCACCATTCTTACAATCTAAAATTAATGAAAAAAGATCCTTGAGAGTTAAATCATGTGTTCTTTGTCAATTAAATCATTTGTATTATTGTCTAAAGACAAGAAAATGTTTGGTTTTGGGAATGAACAAATCACCCAATTTGTAAGTTAATTGTTGTCCCACGAATTGTGAAACTACTACATGGTCTGATATAATTCAGTATATCTCCTAGATAAAAGAAGTTTTGGGTGTGAAATTTCACAGCAAGAAGACTTAATAGTTGCTTTATCAGAATATGCAAAAAAATTAAGTTTAAAAAATCACTGAAATTTTCAATTGAGAATTCCCACAAATTTTGCATGTGCCTAGATGTATGGTTTTCCAAAATAGGGTCACAATTATGATATTCTTAGTCAATTTTGAAGCGGTTTTAGCTTGCTACACCACTCCTCTGACGAATACTGTGACTGCTCTATTAGAGTATCTCGAATAAGAGACTCTTCTCCAAAAGTGGAGCTCCATGGAACCCTTTGAACCCCCCTGGATCTGCCCCTGCATCTGAGTTGGTGCGCCAGAAATTGTTGTGTAGGTGAAAATCGGTTGTAATTTCACTCCTTGCCACGCCCACCTTATGGTCTTCCATGTTGTGCTCGCGTGTGCCCGAGGACACACCACACTTTCGGTTACTGTATAATGTATGCATTATTTTCATCATCATTGATGATTTTCTCTCTAACCCAAGCAAAGTAACTTACTACGCACTTTGAAGTACCTTCCATCTGACACTACGTTTTAAAGTTTCAAAGTAGCTATTCTGTATGGATTACAGGGCTTTATAACAGATTACAAAACAAAACTTACTTCAATGTAACGCACCCGACAAAACTAAGATTTCCGTGGTTATCTGCGTGTGGACAAGCCCATTGCGATTTTCTTCCCATTGGAGCTCTGGCGACAGGTTAAATGCACGTTGTTATTTTGTGCCGGTGTTCTATTCGGGAATATACGGAAGAATTTTTCATTAAACATCTCGGATACTAGAATACTTAGTATTAGGAGATATTATTACACCAGTATAAGCCTAATTTTAATCCTTTCACCTTAAGTCATTATTACTTTACCTTACAATTGCAACCACACTTGACATTTCATCTTTTTGGACAATAACACAATAAAAAGTAGCTAGCTATAATCATAGCTATATCTATGAGGAAATAGCTAGACAACCAATAAAATAATGATACTTATTATAATTTGTTGAGCCTCGGAAAAAGTAACTTAGAGTTAATATTATTTTGTGACTGGGCCTGTGAAAACAGGGCACTGTGGGCATAGCTAATAAATTTTGTGATGACTCATAATATTTAAGCTATGGCTATATAATTTTCTGCTATTAGAAACCTTTCAATTGGCTTTACAATAATACAACTCACGGAATGCAAATATTTCATAGATATGACCTGTTATGTGATGAGGTGTAATTTGTGCCGCCCATATGCCTTATTTTCACAGGCCCAGTAACATTTTGTCAGTTTATGGAATGGTATAATAGGTTGGAAAGTGTATTTATGACCAATCTTTCTGTAATTATTAGTTGTTTCGTAAAAATAGTCTTGATTGATTTAAATTGGCAAACATTACATTGCAATTTTAGGATGCTGAAATCAATTATCATCATATCGAGACTAGATCATCACAAATTGATCCTAATAATCAGTGCGATGTTTTTGTAAAGTTTGAGTGTGAGCAGAAAATAGCTGTTGGACTTCAAATGTCATTGAAGGAGACATTTAAATCAGTTTTGATTATTGATCATGGTATGCAGATGTCAAGTCACTATATGTATATGGTCACATGTTGTCATTAATATTGTATAAGTGTTGAGGAAAATTAAGTATCAAAGAAATTAAAAGCAATGAAACAGGAAAGGTCTTCTATACCTGCAACTGAACTAGTACATTTTAATTCATACTTCAGTTGTACATGGTCTACCAAAACTTTAACCATCATTGTATAAGAAGGAAATAAATTTAATTAAACTCAACAAACAATTGTTCATTTATGACACTCACAAAACTGTAAAAACAAGGTTTTATTTTTCAATTCTGTGTACACAGGGGCGGATCTAGGATTTATAAAAGGGGGGGCTAACTCAAGGTACTAATCTCTTAGGTAGAGGTGTGCAAAGCACACTTCCCTGCATGCAAAGCATGCTGGAACTAGGGGGGTCTGGGGGCATGCCCCCCAGGAAAATTTTGAAAAATAGATGCTAAAATACTGCAATTTGGAGACATTTCCACATAAAATTCATACCTGTAGATATTTTATATACTGCCTTTAGATTATAGGTATGGCTCTCTGAAGCATTTTGCTAATGGAAAAGTTTGGGTAGGTACTGACAACCAAGTACATGATGCACCCCTTTCACAATAGCAAAACACTGAATAGGTTCATGTTAGAATAAGAATGTTGAAAGTGGAAAATTTTGAAATTTGAACAATACAAGATTGAATCTGAGAGCATTTTCAATGGAAATTGTGTACCTGAATTAAGTATTGCCATGCATATTAACTACACAAGTAGATGCATGAATGAAGTCCTTTAAACAGACCAATGCACTTCATTGTATGTATAAGTGCAGCAGATTTGGAAAAATTCCATAACAACATGTTTCCAGTGAATGTTCTATTAGAATAGTTAGCTGACTGCCTTATTAGAGTATCTCGATCTTGTACACCTCCACTGTTGATCCGGGTCCTTGATGCATAAACTTTAGCATAAATCTACTGATGATACCTTGAAAAGATGTTTATAAGGTAGTTTTATGAGTATTTGTATTATTAGTGATCATATAATTATGCTAAAACAAAATTTCATTATAATACTCAGCATATTGATCAAGTAAAGCCTAAATATGAAGGGGGGGCTTCAGCCCCCAAAGCCCCCCCCCCCCCCCCCCCCCCTGGATCCGCCCCTGGTACACTTACTGTTTCTTATCCAAACTGAGAATATCCACTAACACCCCATTCATCCATTACTTTTATTTTCATAAACCTTACTCAAATATAATGTTCAAATGTTACTTTACATGATGACCAAACTTACACTTGTAGTTGCTTGTTTAATAGAATATTTACCTTGCTGTGACATGACTGGCGGTGAGCCAGTCAGCCAGCACATAAAACTTGATTTTTGATTGAGCACTCCCTGAATGCCAATTACTGAAATACAGTGTAGCTGTGCTGCTTTGTTTTCAGCCATTCATCACATGCTCTGATTGCTACACAACATTACAAATGAATAACAGTATAAGGAGTATAGCTGCCTTTCAATTCAGTCACTACAGAGATCATTTGCAATTATGGTGATAGCCAGTGCTAAAACCTTAAAGTCAGGTAAAATTGATTTACAGTTTATTGTCACTGCCTGCAATATATTGCAAGATTGTTCCAAAATTTCATTATTCACTATTTGATCTTGTGATACATTGAATTATGGGTAGAGTACATTTTCACAATATTGGGGCTATAGCACTCAGTCTAGTATATAACTTATAAAGAGGCATTTATTTGGTCTAAAGCTCCCATGATGCTCTGGCAACTGGCAAAGCTCCATCTGAAATATGCTGGATTGCCAGGTACTTAAGGGCTTTAGTCTGGGAAACTCGGTCTTATGGCCTATTTGATAGTACCGAGAAATTCCAGTTTATGTATTTTTTAGCTTGCCAATGATTGAATCTATTTGCAACAAATTTTCACTTGTTTTATTCTACAATTTCTTACCCTTTAGAGCATCGACTGTACACATAACCAACAGCTAAGCTTCCTGCTACTTAGATAACTTTAAAACCAAAGTTGGCTCTACCATAAATATTAAAAAGGAAGGGGTAAGAATGAATTAGGCCAAGTTATGGGCCATCCAGGTGTAAAAACTGGCTACCAGGGCCGCCCACAGGGGGGAGGGGGGGGGGGCAACTGGGGCATTTTGCCCCTGGCCCCAGCCTGAAAGGGGCCCCAGGAGGCCCCATGAAGGGCCCCCTGAATACCTGTTTAAAAGATCGATATACTCTAATAGAGCAGTCAGATCTAAATACTCTAATAGAGCAGTCACAGTATTCTTCAGAGGAGCAGTGTAGCAAGCTTATAGATAAGGAGACATGGTTGGTGATGGGTAGTTATTGTCATTGCCAGCAGGTTGTGACCTTTTTTTTTTTTTTTTTTTTTGGTCTTCACCTTACAACTTGGGTCAAAGGCCCCACTTTAACTCTTTGCCCTGGGCCCCTTAATTTCTCTGGGCGGCCCTGCTGGCTACAATAAAAGAAATTTACAGCACAGGTTTTATTCAACACTATGGAGCTAACCAGCCACCCTGCAGGCTGACCAGAGCTCCATTTAATAAAGCTCCACACCTCATTAATGAATTGCAATTGTGTTTGGGAAAAGCAGCCAACAAAAGTAGACCACTCAAGTGATTTTGATGGTGCTATTTGAAAAAATCAAGCCTGTTGTCATGAGCAATAAGACTATTTTTCCTAGATTCAGTCATATAGCTCTTATGTATACACACCAGACTTTCTCATTTAAATACTTGAGAAATTGTGTAGCATATTGCACTGCATAATTGGAATGTTCCATTGTTCTTTTGTTCCATAATCATTTAAACAAAGAAGACAATGTCTTAATAAGAGAAATGTAGCAAATTTAATGACATTGATTTACTATTATGCACACAATCATGATTGTTGTCTTGTTTAATTTCAGAAATTTGGTTTCCACGCACACTTGAGGACCTAGACAAAACTGGTTCTCGAGTTGAGGGCTACGGGGGAAAACTGGATGCTGACCATCCAGTGAGAATTGATAATATAGTGACTAGGTTACTTTGTTGATTGTAATGTATAGGGGTTCAAAGATGACGTCTATCGTAAAAGGAGGCTGGAAATTGCAGATATTGCAAATAACTACAAGCAGTGAGTTAATAGTAATAAGACACTTTCTAGTGAAATAATTTTATCTTTAAGAGAGTTGCAATAATATGATAACTTATAAGGCAGTCAAAAATGTTGCATGAAAAACCAGCTGGTAAACAGACAGCTCCTGGAAGAACATATACAATCACATTTTCAATCACATTATTTATCATGTCATGAATAGTTTTGTGGCTTAAAACCATTGATGTATATAATGATGATAAACCTTGTTCCTTCAAATGCTTGGATGGGAACTACATTGTTATTTGGATTGGCCTTATTATGAATCAACACCATGCAGTGGAGAAAGAGTTAATTAATGAAAGAAATGTGCTACAAAGGAGGACAAAGGTAAGGCCATGATTTATGCAGTGTAATTGCTGCAGTTAGTGAAAAGACATGTCTCAGACTGAAGTAATTTGAACTTACCAAGCTGGTAAAGTTAACCTTAGTCCACTTATGCTTGGCTGGAGGTATCAGTTAGTTACACTGTAGTTAGTCAGTTGATTAACAGACAAATTAATTTCAGTTAAGATAGAAAATTGCATGCACGGAAAGTTTTGGAAGGGTTAGCTCTGGGATCACCCTGCAGCACGTTTGGGCTTGGTTGTATACCTAACTAATGCTGCCAAATTATCATTAAGGAACTGGATTTAGGGTGATATTTTCTGTGTTAGAAGTACCCAAAACCATTGAAATTGTTATTGTAGAGTACTATCATACTGTATGAATATTGGTTTAACAGGGCGGACAATTGGTGCCTGAAAAGTATACAAATACACGGTATGAGTGTATTACAAACACTCAATTATGGTCCTGACAATCAAAGGTTGATTTGACAAATAGCATGAAGTTAACAATATTATGGCCTTAGTTTTGTCTGGAATGTGAGTTAGTAATTACCTCTCACTGGCAACAAGTGCTCCTTCATTCCTTACCACCCCTCCTTTACAATGAGACAGCAACTCAATAGCCTTGTTAGAACTTACATGTCCCTTGAATATAATAGAGCAACTTGAATGTACAAGGGATCACAAATGGAAGAAAAAAAAATTTTTTTTTAAATTCGGAAATCTTATTTTATATGCATATATACAGTACAATTAGCTGTTTTAGAACAGTCATCTTTCAAACTGTGTAAACTAATTTCTTTAGAATGAGTCCAATGCTACCTAACTACAGATGATTTTTGATGTGGCAGCTGGAGTATGTCAGTTTTTTTTATTTTAAAGGAATCTTCCTGGCTAGGGATTGCCCAGACTGGTTCAAAGTGTACTCTATCGTTCTGGCAGCCTAATGCACTTGCTAGGGTTATTGTTCCAGCAGTCCACTAGGTTATTAAACACACCTGCTGTATGAAATTAAAGTTTTGGTGAGTTTGAAGTGAGCTAGGTATGAAGTTAAGTTTTTGGTAAATTTGAAGTGAGTTAGATTTGGAACACATGAAGACCAGCCTCTGAAAAAAAATCAGACCAACCGTAGGTTTCCTCTAACCTACCAAAATATTACCTTCATACAGGTAGTGTGTTTGATAATCTGGTGAACTGCCAGAACAATAGCCCTGGCAAAGTGCATCCGGCTGCTGGAATGATAGCCTAATTCACGAAAGTGGATAACTGTCAGCAGTGTAGCAAAGTAGTTACTAATCTGGATTCACAATCAAGGCTTCTGATTTAAATCCCAGTCTTTTCTTTGCTTCAGCACCTTTTGTATATGTTATATTCACTTTACTGTCAGGACAATAATAACAACATAATTATTTTAAAAATAAACTGTATTTCCTTCCCACATCTTTGTGTGTGCAGTAATTACATTCCATCTGTGACTGTGTGGTCCTGAGATCTCACGCTACTTATTTGAATGCTTTGTATATACAGTAAAAATAATGACAGTTTTCTTATTACCACAGGCACTCATTGTAATATGCATTCATACCAATGCTATAACTATCGCAGGATCTATGTTGATTTTGCTTGTTACAATGTTATGTTGTCCTCAGTGGTCAGAAAATTCCAAAATTGGACTACACACCTGCTGAAATTAAGACATGGTAAGAAATCAATGTTGCAGTCTATGTTATGCAATATGCATGGACATATATGGTGACAGAAAACTTTAAGCATAGTTATTTCTTTTGCAGCCTTATTATTGTCTGTGTACAAAATGTGTTTTTCAAGGTCTACAGTCTACGAGGAGCTTACTAAACTACATGCCACTCATGCATGTAAGGAGTATAATGATAACTTCCCACTACTAGAAAAGAAGTGCGGCTTCCGGTAAGCAAATACTAAAATTATTTACATAGATATGCCCTTTGAACTTTCATCAAAGTTCCTTATTGTTGTAGTAAAGACAACATACCACAATTGGAGGATGTTTCCGAATACCTCAAAAAGTGTAGTGGCTTTCGACTAAGACCAGTTGCTGGTTTGCTCACACCACGAGATTTTTTGGCTGGATTGGCATTCAAGGTGTTCCATTCCACTCAGTACATCAGGCATGGGTCAAAGCCCATGTATACACCTGAACCTGATGTGTGCCATGAATTGATGGGACATGTACCACTGCTTGCTGATCCAACTTTTGCCAAATTCTCCCAAGTTTGTTACCATCTACAGTGTATATTATTCTAATATTAAAAAGTCTAGTATTAATTAATTTGTTTAGTTTTGCTTATGTTGCCATATATGCCATATATGTACATTAGGAGTTATAGTATAGTCTGGTTATAAGTTATGTATTACAGGATATCGGATTAGCAAGTTTAGGAGCACCAGCAGAGTATATACAGAAATTGTCTACATTTTACTGGTTCACAATTGAATTTGGAATATGCAAACAAGGTGGGAAGAAGAAGGCTTATGGTGCTGGACTGATGTCTTCATTTGGAGAGTTACAGGTACTGTACAATGTAAACTTGAATATCATGAATCAGTCTGTAACTTGATAGCAATTATTAGTATGTATGCCCAAACTTAATGGGCTATATAATTACATTATCATATTAATTGTGAAACCTATTATTATCAGTGTTAACTACTGAGGTGATGTCTTATTCTCTGTATAGCACTGCCTCTCTGACAAGCCAGAGGTGCTGCCATTTAATCCAGAGAAGATTGTAGTCACAGACTACCCTATCACTACAATGCAACCACTATATTTTCTTGCTGAAAGTTTTGAAGATGCCAGAAAGAAACTAAAGTATGTCACATAATGATTATTGTATAAATTAATAAAATAGGTGGTGGAAACAGTAGTCATGGTGCTACTTTTATTGGCCAAATTTTTGTGCAAAGATACACTGGTGGAACAGTCAACCACTCTCACTTTTACATTCCACTTAAAAACTATATAGAACATACAGTAAGAATGCAGAACTGGCGATTTGTCTGAGGAAACCGTTAGCTTTGAGAGTGCTTTAGACAATTTCATTGTGTTGATGAAACAATTCTGTATTTCATTGTCATATGTAGTGGTCCATCACTTCTCCACTGCCCTTGAGCAAATACTGAAGTCAATGATTTGAATTTTTGAATGAATAGTGACTAACAATTGATAACTAAAAAGTAATATTTGATTTATTGTACCTATATAGCCAGAAAGTTTAGTGGGTGGATCTTTGGTGAATTTGCCTTGATGGGATTTTGGCAAAAAGTTTGTTGAATTTGTGAGTAGCTAATACAGATTTGTATTCAACAAACAATTTGGCGGTTGGCAAATCAGTGCTCATTCACAAATGTTCTTCTGGCTAAACTTTTCTGCTATACTGTATCTAAAAGCAATATAGACTATTGTTACATAATTCCAAACCTTGCTTTGTCGAAATGCATCACTTTATAGGTAGTATCAAGAGATACTCTTGGTATTAGTAACTGTTTAATTTTCAAATACTGTACCATGCAATCAAATATTTTAGCTTTCATAATTCACTAATAATTATGTTATAATTAATTAATTAATCACATTGCTATGCATTGTTAAGAAAGCGTGACCACAAAGATTTGTATGTACCATTTTGTTTAGTTATCCTGGGCAAGAGTCCATGGTCCTGCTTTAGCCTGACTACCTACAACTATAGATTCTCTAAGTCATCATGATCTAATATTTTCCAATACTGGCTTGTATCAACTAAACATTGTTGCTTATAATGAGGAAGTGAAAGTGTTAACTTAATTGGAACTCAACTGCCCATGTTGTTCATATGGAGATCCTGTAGCTGCACAAATCTCTAAAGCAGCTAATTAAAATACCTAAATATCAATTTAATATAGTAGCATAACTCGACGATTTTGGCTTCTCCTGCCAATCAGTACCTTACTGTAATAATCAGCTGAGCTGGACCTTTCCTAAGGAGAGTATCAATATTATTCACAAGGTTATAAACTATTCATCCACCCATTGCCAATGAGTACTTGAATCGTAAAGCAGCAGCATTTTTTACAAATGCTTTTCAAAGAATACTTTTTGCTATAACTTGCTTTATTGTAATTGTACTTTACATTTCCTTGTCATGGCTACAGTGGCTTTTGACTATTTTGTAGCTACATGTGACCGAGGTTTGTATATTTTAGTGTATATCTTGTGGTACCACACCTTGTTTGAGCCTATTAACAAAGGCAGATGGAATCTTTGGCAAGTTAGATATGAGAGATATATAGTATTGCCTTAATCATTTGGCTCAGATTTGAAGTATTTCTGAGTAACCAAGCACCCATGGTACCCATGCTTACTACAAAATTCAAAGCTTGTCATACTTTAATGAGATGAAGTATTAAAGATGGTAAATATCATGTGAATTGTGATGAGAATTGTTAAACCATTGCTGCACGTAAATGACATAATTATGGTAGTGGCTCACTTGTGCTTGGGTATTTATTTGAGGCACAAGTTTTTCCCTTTTTTTCTGAATCACATATTAATAATTATTCCTCTTCATCACTGTAGGGAATTTGCAGATACTATTCCTAAGCCATTCTCCCTGCATTATAATTCTGAGAACAACAGTGTGGAAGTGATTCCAAAGGATGTGCAATAGCTGCAAGAAGCACCATGGAAACTGTAACTTATGTAATGCTGCGCTGAACTATTTTGGCATTGCCAATATATATTTAACTCTTTTATTTTGTGCATTCATATATTCATATTGTATATGAGCCATTTATCAATGCTGTTATGTAATAATTATTGTGATTATACAGTAGTAGCTTTAAGTATAATCAACCAGTTGCATCACACAATTGAATTTTTTTTGTCAGATATGAAATCAGCTACTTGAACCTGCATCTATATACTTGCTTGAAATTTTGTAGTCAGTGGCGGATCCAGGATGGGGCATTTGGGGCAAATGCCCCCCCTTCAAGAAATTGCATACAAGATCGAGATACTCTAATAGAGCAGTCAATTACTCTAATAAAGCAGTCACAATGTTCATGAGGCAGTGTAGCTTACCTATGAAGCTATAAATAGGATTCTATTTTACATAACAGACGTGATATAGTTGGTAAGGATAACTAGCTATTATTGTCATGACCTTTTTTTTTTTTGGTCTTCAACTGGTTTTCAGCAAGTTTTTTTGGTCTTCAACTGTTTTTCAGAAAGGTGCCCCCCCCCTCTTTCCAAACTCTGGATCCGCCCCTGGTAGTGTATATACAGGTGATGGAAAGTGCAGTACTTTCCACTCAGACTCTGTTAACTTACAATTGCAGTTATAATGCTCAGGTGGATATATATATTTCTATGTGTAGAGCAAGATTAAACTCAGCTGTGACTGAATTTTGGAAAATCACCCATATGGGCGTGCATGAAATAATTAGAATTTTTCAGGTTTAGTAGGTTGCTAATAAGAGCAGGAAACAGTTCTAAAAATATTTAAAGAATTTTCTTGTAATTTAAGGTATTGAAAATGGCTTAAAACCATCAAAAAGTAGATTTGCACTATGAAGTTTGTAATCTGATCATTAAATATTTTAGGTGTCAAATGTGCCCATATGGGTGATTTTCCAAAATTCGGTCACATATATAAAGTACCCAATAAAGGTCAATTTTTGTGTTTAGGCCATTTTATTCCTTATACCCTGTCACTGGTGTTAATAGATGGCTGCACTCAGCCACCAGTGGTGCAAAAAAATCCTTGATGAAGTAGCTGGTGAGGCAGGCAGGGATGAGAAACTAATAATTAAGTTTATGTGGTCTATTGTACACCTACCAAAGGCTCATATTTCCAAAGGATTTTTTAGAAATATGTGGAAGTATCACCCTTCCAATGCCTTTACAATGACTTGGAAAGCATCTGAAAGTTGATAGTTTTTTTTGTAGTGAGAAATTGCATTGTCACCTAAGAGCATTAAATACATCAGCTACCTTAACTGCTAAGAAAAGGATAAAATAAGACTACTTTTGAAGGCTGAGTATGTGTCATCGGATGAGTCAGATATGGAAATTGATAGAGCACAAGCAGTGATGATGTAGCAATAGATGAACAGCAGCAAAGAAAGAAACTTATCTATCATAGGCTGTCATGGAGGTCACGCAAGTTACACCTCGCTTTTGAGAGTTTCGATAGAAAGTTGGCTAGCCAGCATACCAATAAAGCCAAAGCATTGTGTTATGAAGTCACATGCATATGTAAGTGACTCAATTAGGCATGCCCTAAGTAGGCAGTCGAACTATTTTCTTGATGTAAATTCCATATATCTTACAGAGTACATGTAAGAAAAATAATAAGCACATATCATGTATTGCATACTTGTATGTTTACACCACATGCACAACAGGTAAAACATGTAATTTTTTGTAGTATGAAAGGATATACTTTTGAGAACTTTTTAAGCACTTGTACTTGTACTTAAAGTACTATGAAACGTTCTTGGTCCCATGCCCAATACTGTATAATTAGTATACTGACAACACAGTTGCTAATAATATCTGTACCTGGCTAGGGGGGCAGCAGATATACTTTGACAGAACAAAAGAATGCAGATGAATTCTCATTTCATCAGCTCCATTTGACAAATTAAATGCTGATGAAAATCTTTAGACTTATAATAATGATAAAAAGTATTTACTAAGGCAATCATCAAATGCATATCACCAATTTATTACAGAGCACGAGGTGGTTACTATATGTTACAGCATGGAATTGTTTATATAGCCGGGTTATGCACATAAGGGCACCACTTTACCAAGGCCTTATACTTAATTGTACAAGCTAAGGGAGAACAATGATTACCATAACTAAATTATGTGACTTGTCAGAGTATAAATATCATTCATTACATGTTATAGCAGGATTTTCCACTTCAGAGCATTGCAAAGTAACACCTAGTTCAAAATGTTGACAAGTCACCTTTCTGTGGCATTAATTATGGTTTGCATGCAAACTATGTCTGATAATATAAATATTGGTCAGAATGTGAACAGCACTTCACTGTAATAAATCTTTTCATACTGCCCTGGTTCAATATAATGTAGACAGTTATAATTATTAATCTGTTTCATGCAAAAAAGTGCTTCAACTAATTATAACAGCACCATCATAGCCCTTACCTCCTTACCTTGACTATCTGACCTGTAATATAACCCCGAAGCATACCAAATAATAATGTCTCACCAACAGACCAGAAGTTCATAGCTAGCTTTATATATGCAGTGCAAGCACAATTTAGGTAACTTATTTATATGCTAGCTTTGTGCATAATATATATTTATAGTGGTTTTACTTAAATAGCTTATATCAGCTTTTAGGAGGCTTCATTCCAGTTTTTAGATGGTTTCTGCAGTACATAGTTTTAAAGGGTTTTCTTCCTGATCTTTAAACTCTCGGAAATTAATAAGAAATCAGTAAAATCAAGCAAAATAAAGCAAGATTTTGAAATCTGTACACCAAAATAAATAGTTGGTGACCTCTCGTGAATATAAATGGAGACATGCTACCAACATAGGATGAAAGAATTTATAAAGGATAAAAATGTCATGATAGTCAAAGAAAGATCAACAGCAGTACATTTGGCCTATTTGTTGTTTTCCGTGGCTCAGAGTACTGTTAATATAAACAGGGCCGGACGGACCACTTTTCAGCCACTTGAATTTGCAAAAAGTTCGAGATACTCTAATAGAGCGGTCATTACATTATACTCTAATAGAACAGTCATCGTGATAATAGAGCATTCAGTATACAATATCAATACTCTTATTACACTGGTTCAGTCTGGTTGATCTAAGCCATTATATCCATTTTAAATGTCTTCACATTATTTTCCAGTGAACCATCTGCATAGAATTGCACAATAAGCTAATTGATAATGTATGTTATGCATTAACAATTATAATCAAAATTGCTTCTGTATCTCAAAAGAACTAAACTCACTTTGTATATAGAATGTAAAATTAGCTACTAGCTATATAGTAAATTGAATTAATTGGTATACAGTAGCTCAAAATTACCTGGATATATTCTTGGTTTTAAAAAGCAGAAAGAGACCGTGTATGTAAAATAGCTTCCAGATGCCATTTCAGAACATGTATTTTCAAAAAATTTCCCAGGAAGCATGTCCCACACTTCCTTAGCTTAGCATGTTAATGCATGTTGTGGCTAGCACCACAAAAAATTACAGTAGCTAATCTGATTTAAATTTCAAATCAATAAAATGTAGTGTGCGTGACTATGACCTCCATTGCAGTCCATGAATGGTCTGACCACTCAAAATCTTTGAGCTCCGGCCCTGAATATAAATAATACTTTTGCCAGGTAAAAGATGAGTCAAATGTAAATCCAAAAACTATGACTGAAGTGACTTCTGGGATATGAGTGTTGTTCAAAAATAATGGTAGATGGTTGGAGACATCTCATTGTATGTTTTTACTGGAGACAAATAATGTTCCAAGGATGGTCGTCTGTATACCCAATCACCAAGTTGTGTTTCACAACACTATAGAGGAAGCAGCTGAATGTAAATGTTGAATAGCAATGTTGAACCTTATGGCACACCTGCAGAAATAAGATGAAGATTGGATGAGCCCAAGATTGGATTGGATTGGATTGATAATTTTAACATATCCGTCACAGACAGATACGATTGAAACAAATGGATACTCTACCACAACAGCCTACGCTTCTAGGATGTTCCAGAACACCATCCCATTGTACATGAACAAAGGCTATATCTAAAATTTACAGGTTACAGGACCATTGAGTTCTAGCTATAGACTTTCAACTTTTATGTTGTGAAGTTTCAAATAAATAAATGCATAAAGAGAGATTTCTGACAGTTGAATCAAGTATTCGTAGTATTTTTCTGTAATTAATTAATAGTCGCTTTACCAAAATGTGCAAAATATTATGACATTTTAAAAAGACTGAAAATTTTTAATTGAGTTTTTCTACATATATTACCATGTGTGGAAAAGGATGGTTTTCCAAAATATGGTCACATTATAGTATTTATTAAATCAAAAGTATAACCAAATTCAATCTCAGAAAGTTAATTTTCCAATTTTAGACAACAGAGACTGATTTGAGATAAGTATTACTGGAAGCCGCTCTGACAAATGTGCAAAGCACACTAAGCATGCTCCAACTAGGGGGTCAGGGGCAAGCCCCCTCTCTAAAAATTTTAAAATTAATTACCGCATGTTACACTTACACAGAATCATGTAGGAATGCTAACTGCATGTCATGTGTTCTGCACTAAATCTACATGTCAGATGTCTGAAGAGAATAGGAAACTATCATCATGCCATGTGTTCTGCACTAAATTTACATGTCAGATGTCTGAAGAGAACATGCCATGTGTTCTGCACTAAATCTACATGTCAGATGTCTGAAGAGAATAGGAAACTATCATCATGCCATGTGTTCTGCACTAAATCTACATGTCATATTTCTGAAGAGAATAGGAAAACTATCATCATGCCATGTGTTCTGCACTAAATCTACATGTCAGATGTCTGAAGAGAATAGGAAACTATCATCATGCCATGTGTTCTGCACTAAATCTACATGTCAGATGTCTGAAGAGAATAGGAAACTATCATCATGTCATGTGTTCTGCACTAAATCTACATGTCAGATGTCTGAAGAGAATAGGAAACTATCATCATGTCATGTGTTCTGCACTAAATCTACATGTCAGATGCCTGAAGAGAATAGGAAAACTATCATCATGCCATGTGTTCTGCACTAAATCTACATGTCAGATGCCTGAAGAGAATAGGAAACTATCATCATGTCATGTGTTCTGCACTAAATCTACATGTCAGATGTCTGAAGAGAATAGGAAACTATCATCATGTCATGTGTTCTGCACTAAATCTACATGTCAGATGTCTGAAGAGAATAGGAAAACTATCATCATGCCATGTGTTCTGCACTAAATCTACATGTCAGATGTCTGAAGAGAATAGGAAAACTATCATCATGCCATGTGTTCTGCACTAAATCTACATGCCAGATGTCTGAAGAGAATAGGAAACTATCATCATGCCATGTGTTCTGCACTAAATCTACATGTCAGATGTCTGAAGAGAATAGGAAACTATCATCATGCCATGTGTTCTGCACTAAATCTACATGTCAGATGCCTGAAGAGAATAGGAAACTATCATCATGTCATGTGTTCTGCACTAAATCTACATGTCAGATGTCTGAAGAGAATAGGAAAACTATCATCATGTCATGTGTTCTGCACTAAATCTACATGTCAGATGTCTGAAGAGAATAGGAAAACTATCATCATGCCATGTGTTCTGCACTAAATCTACATGTCAGATGTCTGAAGAGAATAGGAAAACTATCATCATGCCATGTGTTCTGCACTAAATCTACATGCCAGATGTCTGAAGAGAATAGGAAACTATCATCATGCCATGTGTTCTGCACTAAATCTACATGTCAGATGTCTGAAGAGAATAGGAAACTATCATCATGTCATGTGTTCTGCACTAAATCTACATGCCAGATGTCTGAAGAGAATAGGAAACTATCATCATGCCATGTGTTCTGCACTAAATCTACATGCCAGATGTCTGAAGAGAATAGGAAAACTATCATCATGCCATGTGTTCTGCACTAAATCTACATGTCAGATGTCTGAAGAGAATAGGAAACTATCATCATGTCATGTGTTCTGCACTAAATCTACATGTCAGATGCCTGAAGAGAATAGGAAAACTATCATCATGCCATGTGTTCTGCACTAAATCTACATGTCAGATGTCTGAAGAGAATAGGAAAACTATCATCATGCCATGTGTTCTGCACTAAATCTACATGTCAGATGTCTGAAGAGAATAGGAAACTATCATCATGTCATGTGTTCTGCACTAAATCTACATGTCAGATGCCTGAAGAGAATAGGAAAACTATCATCATGCCATGTGTTCTGCACTAAATCTACATGTCAGATGTCTGAAGAGAATAGGAAAACTATCATCATGCCATGTGTTCTGCACTAAATCTACATGTCAGATGTCTGAAGAGAATAGGAAAACTATCATCATGCCATGTGTTCTGCACTAAATCTACATGCCAGATGTCTGAAGAGAATAGGAAACTATCATCATGTCATGTGTTCTGCACTAAATCTACATGTCAGATGTCTGAAGAGAATAGGAAACTATCATCATGTCATGTGTTCTGCACTAAATCTACATGCCAGATGTCTGAAGAGAATAGGAAACTATCATCATGCCATGTGTTCTGCACTAAATCTACATGCCAGATGTCTGAAGAGAATAGGAAAACTATCATCATGCCATGTGTTCTGCACTAAATCTACATGTCAGATGTCTGAAGAGAATAGGAAACTATCATCATGCCATGTGTTCTGCACTAAATCTACATGCCAGATGTCTGAAGAGAATAGGAAACTATCATCATGCCATGTGTTCTGCACTAAATCTACATGTCAGATGTCTGAAGAGAATAGGAAACTATCATCATGCCATGTGTTCTGCACTAAATCTACATGTCAGATGTCTGAAGAGAATAGGAAACTATCATCATGTCATGTGTTCTGCACTAAATCTACATGTCAGATGTCTGAAGAGAATAGGAAACTATCATCATGCCATGTGTTCTGCACTAAATCTACATGTCAGATGTCTGAAGAGAATAGGAAACTATCATCATGTCATGTGTTCTGCACTAAATCTACATGTCAGATGTCTGAAGAGAATAGGAAAACTATCATCATGCCATGTGTTCTGCACTAAATCTACATGTCAGATGTCTGAAGAGAATAGGAAACTATCATCATGTCATGTGTTCTGCACTAAATCTACATGTCAGATGTCTGAAGAGAATAGGAAACTATCATCATGCCATGTGGTCTACACTAAGGAAATACTATGTGTTAATATCAAATTTCTGAATAGTAAAGAAAAGCTAAAAGCATACCAAGTGTTCTTAGCTATAATAAATGAAATCCTATGTGCACACCACATTTCCAGGCAAGAAAGCTAATTGCATGCCAAGTGTCCTTAATTGACTAAGGAAATTTCATGTACATGTCAAACTTTTGAATAGAATAAGAAAGCTAATCTTCATGCCCTGTGTCTCCTTGACTAAGGAAACCTCATGAATATATAAAATTTCTGGATAGCATTATAGGAAGGCTAATTTGCATGCCATGCATCTTTGACTAAGGAAATCTCATGCACATGTCAAATTACTCCAAAATGATTTTGAAATTTACTTAGCTCCAAAATGATTGTGTAGCGAAAGCCCTTTTATACCATCAACTTTAAATGGATCATGAAACGTAGTATTGATGAAGCAAAGCTGAAGGAAAATCTAGAATCAGCCATGGAAGTACATGTATATATACACTTGATGGTTGCTCTTGTGGTGATGCTATTATTACTTTAAAACCCATTGACGGCCAAATTATCTGGAACCACTGGCAAAATTGCCGAATTGCATCATAGTAACCTCTAATACTAGGGATGCAACAATATGGGTAAATACTATATTGCATAGTTCCCTTAAAAATGTTGCAATATATTACTGTATTGCAATATTTGGATTAGGGCCTTTGGCGATGTTAATTAAGTGCTATACTTGTGTAAATAACTCATGGATTTAAACTTCATAAGATACAGGCGATAGCATTAATGTCATGTGGTGGACACCCACCAGTCATACAACAGTTATTAAATAGGTATTACAGTACAAGTAGGCAGTATTACAACCAGCACTGTTTGTTTAGGATATGTGGCTTCTAAAATATGAACAATTACATTCTGGTGGCTTTGATGCCCGCCGCCTGCCCTCCAGGAGGGTGGCAGCTGAATAGGCTAATTAGCCACAAGGCACAGCTCATTACAACCCTGCGATATTATGCAATATATTATAACACAGCAATATATTGCATTATATCAACATGCTTCATCACCAGTTTGGGGGTAATGTACTAGTACAGACTCTACCCAGTCCTGGGATGATGGTATTAATTGTTGCCATCTTCGGTTGTCACCAGACCCTTTTTCGAGCAGGCGCTTATAATGTAATCGATAAGTGCTGTGCCGAGAGAAAGTGGCGCCAAATATTTGACAAATATTTGAAATGAAATGATTTGCACTAGTAGAGTAGGACATGAAAGAAGCAGCTGAAAAGGTCAATAGATTATAATATTACATAAGTCTTGTAGGGATAGAAGGGGCTGCAATTGTTACGTAGTACACTAAAGGTTAATGCCTGCCATGTGTCCTTGACCTTGATAAAAGAAATCTCATGTAAATTTCATATTCTGACTAGTATAGGAAAGCTAACTGCATACTTTGTGTCCTCAACAAAGGAAATCTCATGCACGTGTAAAATTTCTGAATACCTAGTATAGGAAACTAACTGCATATTTGACTAAAGAAATCTCATGTACATGTCTAATTTCTGAATAGTATATAGCTAACTGCATGCATTCCAGTTGTCCTTGACTAAGGAATCTCATGCAAATATATACCAAATTTCTTAATTGCAAGTAAGGAAATCTGACAACATGGCAAATGTTTAGCAGAGGAAATGTCCAAGCCACATGGAATTTCTTGGAAATGTGATGGTCTAGGGTTACTATGTAGAACTAGTTAGCAGCTACTGTTTGCATATTTTAGGTATTCATTGAAAACAGCTGTCACTCTTATTAGAATGGTTTATAGTTGACCTATTTTTAAACGCATATTACAATGATAACACTAATTCTCAAGCAAATTTGCTTCTTGTAGGATCACGTTGCCATATTGATCTTCTGACTTAGTCTCTGCAAGGGTAACTAACATGTTAATATGTGTTATAAGCATCCAATCTATTCATGTTAACATATTCATTTGGAAATGGCAAGTGTTCATGGGTGTATGATAAATCAGAAGCCATGCTATTGCTGGCTATAATTATATACTGCCTATAGTGCTGGTCACTGTAAAACTTTAATAACAATAACAATATAGTTGGATATGCAAAGCTGTATAGTACAAAGTAAAACCACAAATAATTAATGACGTCATTCAAGGACCATGCACCGACAGAACTGACAGTGTACCCACCCAACAAGCTTTGTTTTACTATACTGATGCTTGCTAGAAGCCTTACAGAACTAATTACAGCATCAACCTTGATGTACCCTGTAGGCATGAAGAAGTCATCATGCCATATTATACTACAATTAAACCATTACCAGGTTTGATATGATAAATTTAACACCAGCATGTCCTGCACATATCCATGCCATTTCTTGGTTTGGAAATGTCGCAAGACACATTATTACATTCCTTTCACCAGGCCACTGCAATGTTATGAAGCCATTCAACAATTTTGAAGTGTCACAAACACAATATCGTGGCCTAATTATGAGTGGAAGCCATGAAAGCCATTCTTAGCAACTGTTTTAGGGAAGAAATATGCAAGTGATACAAGGGGTGTATTAATCAAAATATATGATGACTCCTGTCCACATTGTAAAGCCAGGTGGAATAATTAAATTTCATACCAGTCTGACATAATTTGAGTCACTTTTCTTGTATCATCCCCCACTGTGGCTTCAAACACACTCAATAAATGCACCCTCATTCACCAAACACAACTTATATACCCACATAATGTAACTAATTATTTAAACAACCACACATGTATCAAATATAGCAACTACAGGTAGTCAACTCGACACAACAAATGATCTAATCTGCTAGTTGATTTGTTATGTTCCTTAATTATCCAGCCTGCATATCGGGTTGGTATAGACCCTCTCTAGATTGATCTTATGACCGACCAACTCACGAATATTGTCCACTCCATACATGATCATGGTTGGCCTAAAAGTATGAAAGTAAGTAAGTGTGTGCATACACTTCATACTATATCACATGGTTTCATAGAGAATTCACAATGGTGAGGCCACTCTTGGCAACATTCACGTCCAACAGTCAACAATTTCAGGCTGAATTCAGCAATCATACGAATCTTTAAAAATTTTGGATCTAATAGATTTTTACTGAAGGAGTAGGACAACAGATTTATATTGATAATTTATTTTCTACATATTAGTAAGCGTCCCTAAATTACTTGTATACCAAAATTTATCACATGGTATAGACACCACCAACTCTTCTACCACTTGTACACAGTGCTAAACCTTAACATTTTTATTACAATTTGTTTACTTCATGGGTTATATTATTGGTAAAATATGCATTGGTATAACATTTACCTACAACAATTAGACCTTTATATACAGTACATATTTTTGTTAACTACCAATAATATAACCAATAGAGGGAAAAATTGCAGTTAAAGGAATGAAAATGATAAAAGTCGTAGGGGAATTGGTGGTATCTACATCATGTGATAAATGTTGGTATACAAGTAATTTACGAAAGTAGAAAATAAATCCATCAACCTTGTCTTGATAAGGTTTGTGATATCTCAATATTAAATATACATACTAAATAGCTACCTAGATAATTGCACAGCTCTACTTTTTTTTACACATCTCTGTTATTGTATACATTGTTCTTAATATTGCTCTAGTGATGCATTGGAAATTTCTTATTTTACCATGTATCATTTCAGTATTAAGGTATGACTGTTTCTTTAGCACGTATGGCATGGCCTCTATTTTTCCAATTTGTTTTGCTTTACAAAATAAATCTTACAATTGTCACCATTTGTAGCACTACGTATGTATGTAACAATCTTCAAATAATTAATGTTGAAAATGTAAATGTATTATACAACAAATTTGTTGTGATTTTGTTTTAGCAAATTATCATGATATATTTATTTAATTCTTAGCCAATTACTAATAAATAAATAAATAAATAAATAAATGGTATCTTCTAAAGTTCTTAGCTTCTAGGGCTGCAACTTCTGTTCAGCTGATAGGAATTGAGAAACATGTGTTTTCTGCAGATCCGATCACATATTTACAAAATTTTGGCTCACAGCTTAATTGAATAATTTTTGCTGAAATTTTGAGACATATGGCTGCAGACGATGATTATCTCATCACAATGAATTGGACTGACCATATATAAATGTGTAAGTGCTAAAATTTCTTTAAAACAGGTCCAACTCACAATTATAATATAATATATATATACATGTTACAGTAACACATATTGTATGGCACTACATACCTTTCCACAGAGAGCCCCCAGGCGATGACAGACACATTTTCTGGCAATCCCATAGGTAATAACATTTCTGGTCTAAAAACACCAGAATTACCCACCTCCACCCATTTCTTCAAGCCTATATAGATAAAATGAAATTATCACGACAATCCATTGTAGTTAAACTCCTCTTTAGCTATACATTTATGGACAAAATGTTTCAAACATGAATGGTAAATGCTTAAATTAAGCATTGCCATGAGTTAGATTAAAATAAAACACTAGGTCTACAGTCCAGATTATTGGCATCAAGGCCAAGTGCTGAGTGCTTGATGTTTATATAGCATGTGCAAGGCAGTGCTTTAAATTATTTATATGAATTTTCCAGTGGATTGAAGCCCAGTAAATATGTGTTAACGTGGCAGATTGTTTGAACTCATTGTACACTTACAGTACATGTCTTGGTAGTTTTGGCGTAAGCATGTTAATGGTGTAGGTGACCAATAATATGCAACTTCCTTATGGAATGTCAACTAGACTTCAGAATCATGTTTTGGTAACTATGATATTAAGTACATTTTAACATTCATTCTGGTAATTGTTTTATTATATTCCCAAATATTTATTGAAATTACTTCCGAAATACATGCATTTTCTTTTGCAGTATAAAATATAAGCATGAAATCAAAATATTGAAGATTGAGGTACTCTAATAGAACAGTCAGCAGTCACACATGGCTTGGCTGACTGTATTATTAGTTTCCGTGACAATTTGAGTCAATGTTCTATGATGCTGCAATGATTTTCAATATCATCTTACTATTCCAGAATTTTCTGATTCTTTTAACCATCAGTTATTCCTAAAATTATTCTGACATAATGTATGCATGCCTATCAAATCCTTGTCTTTTTAACTGCTATAGTGCTATCCTATCCTAACCATTAAAGTTTCACACAATACAGTTAATGGGATACAAAGTATGGTTGGTTGTTTATGAAGTGCAATTTACACCTAAACTAGCTATATACTTTGGGAAAAATGAAGTATTCTTCATTTCATCTTGCATTTGCAAATTTCTTCAATATTAGAAAATGCTGTCAACATAGAAATATACAAACATCGAATCTGCATGAATTTCAACCATAGCTATTTCCATGTTTCAAATTATATACTGATACATTATGTCGTGTGCCTTATATTATTACCTTCATGATAACTGAACACTTCCATGCTTGGTTCAGTGTAAGGATTATATGCTGGCTTGAAGCGTAGCTTTTCCATACCTGAGTGGATGCATTAAAATTAAAATACACTATTTGTGACCATATGAAATAAAGCAAAACATGTGACCTGGTCTGGAAACATCAGTATTATAGCCTTTCCGATCAGCACAGTGTGACAAGATATCTTGACCTATGAATTCTGTGGCACTTTCAACTTTTGTCAGTCTATAGCCGTTGAATAGCGCAGCACAATACTGTGACCAAGTTGCAAGTTGATTTATTCAAGAGTTGGGAAATTATGAATTGTCAAATTTTGAAATCTTGAAAGGCTGTAAGACTGGTTTTGTAAGACTGGGTCACATATTTATTTGAAGAACACCTATACATGTACATATCACAATATCCACAGTTATTCTAATTCCAAGTCATACAAGACCACAACATTTAATGTGGTAGCTCTCAAACCCTGTACACAGATAGCAACACAATTTTGCAATGTTTCCATTTTCATCCTTTCTACTTTAACTTCTCAAAATTTAAATGATATTCAGTTTTAATTACTTTAGGGAAAGATTTACATTTGAGTGGATATTAAAAACTATAGTAGGAGGATGAGTCTCTCACACTTGCAGCTATAATTCCTATTCTTCAGTCATGTACAGGCTAGCAGTAGTAGATGACTGGAGTACAGAGTAAACGTCCACTATATTTGTAGCATAGCTGCAGATACAGGAGAGCTCCCATGTTTTGGGTGCAACCATTCACTGGACTGGATTACTGGACTGGACTACTGGACTCACATAAAATTTGCTCAAACTTACTGTTTCAACTACAAACACTTTTTTCAACCACTAAAAGTGATTTCATAGAGTAGTGCACCACACTGAAGCTAGGGCTCTCCTCTCCATGCCTTGTCTAGCATAAAAAGAGGCACATACAGCTAACTGTAGTCTATCTTTTTTGAAATTAGGCATTACAGTGCAAGTGCTGAAGGTCTGTAAGATATCTGGTCCTACAGCCTGTTTAAAGATGCTAGATTAAATATGTTTGAAAAAGATGCTATATAGTTTTGGGGGTCTATAACTTTGGTTTGAACCCGTTACACTCACTGTATTTTTTTGCAAATATGTGTAACCTTACCTTCCTGTTTGAAAGTGTGTGCACTGGGAAGCAATTCTTTAATACTGCATACTGGTTGCTATTACAAACATTATAAACCAAAGAGCCAGCAAAACTAGAGTGAACACACAGACTACAGGAAATTTCTATATCATAATGGGGTAAAACGTATATATGGTGGCTGTTTTACAAAAGAAGGCTAAACAGATAAGATGGCAGTGTTAACAGTGCACAGTGCTTGAAACATTGCTAGCAGTAGACAAATTACGATAAAGAACTGCACCAAAGTTTCAGTGTAGTTTTTGTCATAAATGTACAAGTTGTGTGTCTCGTGGTGAATGGTGTCAGTTTCTTATTTTAGTTAAGTCTGATGATAAAAGATAAGAAAGCAAAGCAAAAAAATGGAGCCCAGTAGTCCAGTCCAGTAGTCCAGTCCATCCAGTCCAGTAGTCCAGTAGTCCAGTAGTCCAGTAGTCCAGTAGTCCAGTAGTCCAGTCCAGTAATTCAGTCCAGTAGTCCAGTTAATTTTCAAGATGGCAATCCCGACTATGAAATACTGAATATTAAAGTGACAATTCTTCTTTGTTTTCACATCTCCCCATTAACATCATTACAAATGAAGAGCAGTATGAGAAGTGCCAAAACCTTTGTCCTTTACAATCATTCCACCCACTGTGGAGAACAATTCTATAGCTACTGTATCTATAGCCAACAGTGTCAAGTAATCATGAAGAAAGATGAAGTTGATTTTCAGCTGATATTATATGGCAGACAAGCATGAGAACTTTACTATACAGTGCTGCTATACTGTACTATTAGTATTGCAAACTGAAGCTAAGAATGAATGAATTAGTACTGAAATTCAATTCTGTTAATATATAGATATCTTGGTAAATTTTGCATAAGCAAATAGTGTACTGGACATAGCCTATACAGTCTTTGTTACAGCCATTACAGGAAGCCAGCATGACACTATTCCAGTACTTTGTGGTAGTGGAGAAAAAAAGGAATGCAAAGGAGGACAAAGGTAAGTCGATGATGCATGCACTGTAGCTGCTGTGGTTGGTGAAAGACAAATCTCAGGCTGAAGCAACAATGCTGCATCATCAAGCAGTGAACATAATTGAATTTTGCTTGGCTGAAGGTATAAGTGAAAATTTCAGAAAATTTCAAATTTCAAAAGAAACTTGATGGAAGGGTATGGGTTTGCTCTAGGGGTATTGTTGGGCTTGGTTATGCCTAACCAATGTCGTCAAAGGAAACTGGATTTAGGTGATATTTTTGCACAACAAAGCCCAAACCTCAATGATCACTACTGCACAGTAATATCATACTGTATGAATCAGTATTTCCTGACTGCTTTCTTAAACTAAGTGATTAGACTATCACGATCTCATTATTGTGAAGCGTAAATAATCAGCCAAGTAACAGTAAAAAATGATAATGTTGCATGATTTTGAAATAAAATGTAACAATGATTTGCACTACTATTGTATTTTGCTGCCTAGGTAAGCAAGTAATGCATACTTTCTGTACTTTACAGTCACAACTCTTATGTGTATATTCTTACCTAACTTCTTGAAAAATGCATATAGGATGCCAATTAGGTGACCCAGTGTAAGGTCATAATCTGCAACTACTCCTTCTATTTGGTGAAACTCTGCTAAGTGTGTTGCATCTAATGTTTCATTGCGAAACACACGATCAATAGAAAAGTACTTAGCTGGAGTGAATTTCTAAAGTGAAAAAATTTGTAGAAACATTGTATAACATTAAAATGTAGCTATGACATACCCCATCTATTTATCAGATTACTTAGTGTTAAATGAAAAGCCCTTAGTACTGTAGAATATACGTATATCCTCTCAAGCAGTAAAGTTTCCTCTGAAACATGATTTTTAATCATGTTAGGTCACTGTTGATTAAGTGTAATATAATATCATATAATACTAAAATGTAGCTATGTATACCCCATCTATTTATCATGTTAAATGAAAAACCCTTAGTACTGTAGAATATATATCCTCTCAAGCAGCGTCTGTATGCATGCACGAGTGTTTTTACATGCTTCAGTAAAAATTATTGTAAGCCACTGTGATATGAAGAGAATATTGCCATTATATTGCTATGAAAGTGTATAATTTTATTATTAAATGTACTTTCACTATCATAAGGTTGTGAATGATGAACAATTATAGTATAACAGAAAGCCGTCAAGGCTATAATTATACAAATCACACTTTCAGTGAAAAAAAACACACTTTGGCACATTATGGTACTTTTTCCCTTTGAACTTGTATATAGTAATGGTATACATTAGCACACAGTGCATTAAAGTATTATGTACAATATTCATATTGAGTGTCAACCAGAAAGCAACATAATAAGCAATAAAGACACGCCCTGGAAAACAACTGACTGTTTAATATGGTATATCAGTGGCGTAGCCAGGAATAATTTTTTTACCGAGGCAAAGTTTATACATTTACCAAGTTGAGAGGGTCTGACTCAACTGATTCACAAACACTTTCGAGTTTGGCATTTGTAGGTTGACTGGTTGGATGGAAAAAACTGTTTCAGAAGATCCTGAACATTTTTCTACATGTCATAAGTAATGCTCCAGCTTAGTTAATGCTCAGTATACCATGCTTCAATTATTAGACTATATAGTTTAATTTCACTCAGCACAAAAAGCTGACTTACTCCAGAGATATTTTTAGAGGTCAGGCTATCCATGGACTGCAACGGAGGTCATAGTCATGCAAACTATACTTTTTATTGACCTGTTGTGATATCTAAGTTGGAGATTATCTCTTCCATGTGATATTCAGCTGCATGTCAAGCTAGGAGTATGATGGCATGTTCCATCAAGGAAAATTTTGAAAATAAATGCTTTGAAAAAAAGCTATTTTTTAATTGTAGCTGTTAATGCATGATGTGATCAATTCAGTAGCTCAATGTAATGCCATGCAGTTGACTCATTGGAACTTTTGAAAAGTAATTTAAAGACAATTAACATACTAGTATAAATGATTTAGACCAAGCAGTGCAATGAGAACAGTGGCTATAATCTGTACTGAATACTCTATTAGAGTACATTACAATGAACTGCTCTATTAGAGTATCTCAATCTTTTTGATACAAATTCAAGTAGCTGAAATATGGACCAGCGAATGCCGGACTTTGTCACTGTGGGCTCAGGCCCTTCATAGTACTACAGCCATGTACGTTCTCTTTTATGTGGTACAGTAATGCTGTCTTAGTAGTAGTAAATGTTTGAGTAGAAAATTAGGGGTGCCACTGAAAATTCACTGCTCAGCCTGAATTATTGAGCATTTTTTTACCGAGGCAGCTACCTCAGTTGCCTCAATGGTAGCTACGCCACTGTATATCAACATGCTGTGCTATACAGATTTATGTGGATTGAAACAGAGAGTCTAGAGACATTTCAGTCATGCCTATTAACTTAATTACTGTAATTGTATATTTTATTGCCATAAAGCCCCTAAGGATTTTGCTGATAAAAATTAAATATTATATCAACAACAGTGCCTAAGAAATGTCTTACAACTTTTTGCATTTGTAATGTTATGTCATGATTTGTACCCTGTAGTGCATTATAGCAGCATACGGCACACTATACTAAACTAAACTGATGATAACATCATACCATTTCACAGATTACTCACCAATGGGATTGGAAATGGCACAAATGTATTTGCATCTTGTATTACATCATCACACCATAATATTAATAAAGCAGTTCACTAGTTTTATAATGAATGCAAAGTTTTCTCTATAACTTGCTAAAGAGCCATTTTTAGCAGCTACATTTCATTGACACATAGCTATATCTATTGATACATAAAAAGTAGGACATGATAGTACTAGAACAGAATATTTGCTTGTCAAAGTTTGCCTAAGGACACATTTTATGCACAGTACAGTATGTGGATGCTACATACGTAGATCATGTAAGTAAATTTTAGAGGGATTACTACCTTAGAGATCCCCTCTTGTAAATCCTGGATCAGCCGCTGGCTAGAAGTGTGTATCATTAGTGGCTCAAAGTGCTCATGAACTTAAACGCACACATATGCTATACGGTGTATGTAGTCGCACTCTCATATAATAAAGTAATTAGCCAAAGTTTTGCTATATATACTTGGGCAAAAGTTCTTTTATAGTTTTGTAAAGTGGCTTCTAACTGTACTGCTATGTAAGATGACAATTGTTCACACTTGAGACATGGATTGTATCTCATGTCTGAATTAGTCCAGAAAAGGCTTGTATATGTGTTACGTCTATTAGTGATCTCATTGGAAATCTCAAAGTATCACAACACATTATCCACACAATACCATAAACACACTACCACTATAGCTACTGTATCATCATGCGCACACTCACTCTCACACACACACACACACACACACACACACACACACACACACACACACACACACACACACACACACACACACACACACACACACACACACACACAGACACAGACACACACAGACACAGACACAGACACAGACACACAGACACACACAGACACACAGACACTCACTCACTCTCTCTCTCTCTCTCACACACACACACACACACACACACACACACACACACACACACACACACACACACACACACACACACACACACACACATTTACAAATATTCAATGCATACATGACATGCTATGGAATCCCAGTGATTGCATACATTTCCATGAGCAAATTAGACTTGACAAACCTGTTGTCCTAATTTGTATAACATACGGGCACTAACAGCAGTTGTGTGCGTCCTCAAAATATTTTTCTGAGCTTCCTCTAGTTTCCACTCATACTTGTACCTGTACAAATGCAAAATAATATTATTTACCTTTAAGACCACAAAAGGTTAATTATATGTTTCTGGTTTCCTGCTTAGCTGAATGAATTGTGCAATCATCACACAATGATAGCCAAAATTTTAAGGTTTTTTGCAACTTTTAAACACTTTCTTATGTAAAGAAAGATGCACTAACTTATACACACAACTATGATACTCCAAGTACTGCCATGTCAAATGTAGTGTCACAACAATAATTAATAAAAGCCTAGTCGCCTGGTAAATTTTGGAGAGTTCATAGGACCAGAAACATATAATTAACTTTGTGCAGCTCAATAAATATTAATATGACCAGATTTGCAAAAAACCAACATAATAATAATACATTTTTGAATTGTTTGTTATTATAGTCTACTTAGCTAATTGTATGCTGTGGCAAAATTTTCAATCTAATATGACAGCCCTAAATGGTAGCAACAACAAAAATATCGATTTACAGGCGCTTACTGACAATTCAGTTGTAACTTAATATGGATGTAGTGATACACAGAGCTCAGACTTGCACCATCGTTTTGGCTGTGAATAGGGAAATCCGTAGCTAAGTGACTTAAATTTTTTTGCAACATACAGTACAAAGATGAAATCAGTGGCAAAAGGTTGATGTCATACTATCACTTCAATGTGACTAAAACAAAATAATGTTCCTTACTTATGTAATCATTGGTCTACCACAATAAAATTAATGGATATTTTCAAATCTTTGAGAAGATGAATAATATGATATCCTGCTTTTTATTGTTAGACTATTAGAACAAAATAATTAAAGGTGTTTTCAAAATCACAAATTTTTTACATAACCAAGTAGTTATTTTACCCATTGTCTGAATCAATACTTCATAGCTACTGTAAAATTTAAGCTTGTGTCATGATGTTGGGTTTTTGTAGATCTGGTCACATTTTGTCTAAAAAATAAAGTAAACTTTAATTTGATCCCGACAATGCATGCACTTTTTCTTTTGTTTGTCCCTTTAGCAATTGGAATAAATCCTCAAACCTCCTCACTTAATTTGATCACCCATAATCGCTGCTTTTACAAGATAACTATAACCAACTGGAAGACTTATTAGAATTAGAGAATATTGAGGAGAAAATCTAATAGATGTTTACTGCAAAGTCACCACTTTAGGATATTTAGCTCAAAGATTTTCGCTTAGGCTCCTAGGCTATGGGTAAAACACCTCGAACCAGCTCTGCCTTCTGTGTACACCCTCCAGTGCCTAACTGGTAAAGTAGATAATAGTAATAGCAACCACTCGACGTGCCTGCTTACTCCTGAGTCATCTGTTTATTCAAGACTGCTGTGATTTAGTTGTTGTTGATGTCACAACATAGAGTAAACAAGTTACGGTAGAAAAAAGATTGAATATCTAATGTCAAACATTCTGAGTCTGTAAACAGGATCAAGAAGAGTAGTCAAAGAATTACCAATGCTGGTGAAGAAGAAGATTGGACTACAACAATTCATTGTCTATTTCTGTTACTGCTTAATCAAATGCAATAATATTGATAACAACTTTTCAGGAGACAAGAGAACATGTCAGAATTGCAAAGTTGCTTTCACTGCCTGTGTGAACATGGCACCAGTGACAGCTAAGTACAAACTGCAGCAACTGAGTCAGTGCCCAGCAGGGTAGGCTTAAAAACTATTGAAAACTTAGATCATTCAGCAACTGCAAATCAGACTGCTAAGGAAAGACTGGAGAAGAAATTTTGGGGACAACATGACCAGATTCCTTATGCAGACAAATTCAAATCAATATACCCAGACAATTGTTAAGACTTAGAGATGTTTGTTGATCTCTTAGATATTATAACCATCAATTTAAAGGAAGCAGATAGATCAAAGAGCTTAATAATGGCTTGCTGTATATGAAATTGCAGAAGACAATCGCTGGCGAACAATCATAGATGGATTTTTGAGAAGAAAAGGAGAGAATCAATTGAAACACTAAAAGAGTCAGTGATTTAGGAGGCCGAGTTCCAAACAATAACGCTAGAAGCAGCTTATGGGATTTCTATAGACTAAGAAGTTTAAGAAGGAAACTATGCACTCATTTTTTGGGAAGTCTCATACCAAGTCAGATGTAGGCGCACAACAACTTACTGTACTCAAGGACATGTAGAGTGTGCAGTAAATCTCATGGGGCATCGGCATGCTCAGAGTTCAAGCAGATGGATGTACAGAATAGGTGGGAATGTGCAAATCAACTTGTTTCATTGTCTAGGAGAGGGTCACCTGGGCCAGTTTTTCAACTGCATGAGGGTGTGTGGCATTAAAACTTGTAAGAAGGTGCACCATCGACTACTACATAGGAGTTCAAGTCAGTCATCCCCAAGTGACTAGACATCTGAGATTGTACCTGAAGAGAGAGATACAACCACCTAGACAACAACTGGTCAAAGCAGGAGAGAGTAGTGCTTGCAGCAAGGTAGCCAAAAGAAAAAAGTCAAAACAATGGTGTATTTACCACAGTGACAACAAAGAAAGGTAATACATCAGGTACAATAGTTCTAAGAACAATTCCCGTGTTTTTAAGAAACGGGGCAAAAAAGGTGACAATGCACCATTAGATGACGCCGATACTAATACTAATATTAATTCAGATGTTGAGAGTTAAGTATTCAAGGGTGTTTACAACAAGATAATGTCAGTGTCTTGAATGGTCATGTTGAAACCTTTGAAACCTCACTAGTAGAGTGTACAATTGAGAGCTTAAATGGAAGATGCAAATTAAACATCTTGGCTCTGACAGCGGAAAAGTTACAGGAGACCTAAGATAAATAGACTGGAGTACAGTCATCTAGTATTTGGTGTAAACTCATCACCATTTTTATCCCAATTTGTTTCTCAGTTCCATGCCAAGCATTATGAACAACAATATCCTAGAAGTCATCTACTAATATGGATGACAGCATGGACTCAGTGACTGATGAAGCACAGGAGTTAAGCTATACATGGACTTGTCAGAGTTGTGGGAAAAAGCTGGGATGCAGACCCACAAATGGGTTTTCAATTAACAGAATACAGAGCATCTGAGATCAGTTTGAACAGTAATGAGTCATCACCAGTAAAGACAGTGGGTATTATGTGGTTTGCTACAAATTATGCTTTTACATTTGAGTCTCAGTACTTGGAGGGAGATTTTAAGTTTACTAAGAGAAATTTCCCTAAGAGAATTGCAACACTATTTGGTCAACTGGTAATGTTATCACTATAACTATGTCATTATTTGAAGATTTGTTGATATAAATATTTCACAGTGTCTTCAATCAAATGGAGAAGTGACATCGATCACTTTGCATGTGTTTGTGGATGCATTTCAATTAGCTTATGGGACAGTTATTTACCTGAGATCAGAATGTGAGAATGGAGACATACTGCAGTTGTGAGATTTGTGGCTTCTAAGACCAAGGTGGCACCTTTATAGTCGATAAGTGTTCCTCATCTAGAGTTGATGGGAGCTATTTTAGGGAAAAGGTTAGCCTTGTCAGTTGCAAAATACTGATGATCAATAAGTGATTTATTATCTTTTGACTAGTGTTCTGTGATTGGTAAAATGACATACAGTACATAGTAGATTATTTAAACCATTTGTGGCTAACAGGATTGGAGAAATTCAAACAGAGATCAGCCCTGATAGATGGAGATACATATATACCCACAAATGAGAATCCAGCCGACTACTTGACTCATGTTACCACATTAGTAGAGCTATCACAATAAAAGTTTGGTGGGAAGGTCAGCCTTTCTTTCCAAAAGTGAATTGGATTGGTGACAGATTAAGATTATTGTTACAAATTATAGCAATGTAAAAGAATCGAAGAAAGATTTCAGAGTCTCCAACATCAGAATCTTGCTCATTATCACCATCAAATGAAAAGTCAAAGGAGGTTTGGAGACTATATATACCCAAGTAGATTTTCAAGTTTGAAGTGATGCAAGCACATGGTGGTTAAGATTTGTAAGCAATTGTAAACAAGACAGCATGGAAAATTAACTAGAGGTGAGTTGAATGTGAAAGAAATATCAGAGGTAGAAGATCAAGACACACGGTAGTGTGTCGTGCGGCCCAAGAAGCCGGCGCGTAACACCCGTGAGTATATTGACAGGAAGAAAGAAAACGCAATTTTCGCACCTCCGTAGCTCTGTGCTTCCTTGATGAAACAAGACGATTTTTGCTGTGGACATGCCCCCCAACTGCAGCACTCTACATTCCAAATTTGAGCGAAATCGCTTCGCGCGTTCCCGAGATATGCGACTTCAAAAATTGGCTGAGTTTCTTCGTTTTTTTTCTTCTTATTTTTCTTTTTCTTGTCGCACACTTACAAAAACTGCTATAAAACTCGAACGCGTTATCCGATTGCCTTGAAATTTGGCACACAGAAGGGGGGTATAAAGGCGCATCTCGTTACCAACTTTGGCTGGAATACCATAAACAGACAAAGAGTTATGAGCGATTATGCACGAAAAATAACACCAATATGTTGTCACGCCTACAGGGTAAACCGCGTATGGGAAGAAGCTGAAAATCGGTGGGTGAATAGGTTAACTATTGAACCTCAAACCTTTTGTGGTTTGAAAGAAATCGAGCTAAAAACCAGGAAGATACAGCGAAAAAATCAACAGTGTGTAACAATTACGCAATCGAGATTAGCTAATTTTTAATATTTTTATTTTATTATTATTATTATTATCTAATCCAAAACAGCCAAGCTGTAAAAAAAGTGTGCGGCCCTCAGAAAGGCTATGGTGAAAAAAGATGTGAAATCCAAGGTGGCGGCCAAGAAATGGCTGTGATGGTAGGTTAGTGGTAAAAATTTTAATAATGACAATTCAGGTGAATTTTTGTGCCGCTTCACAAAAATTCACCTGAATTGTCGTTATTAAAATTTTTACCACTAACCTACCATCACAGCCATTTCTTGGCCGCCACCTTGGATTTCACATCTTTTTTCACCATAGCCTTTCTGAGGGCCGCACACTTTTTTTACAGCTTGGCTGTTTTGGATTAGATTTCATTTCTTTTTGTATTTGTATACCCCAAAGCCGGCCTATGGCCAGCTTTGGGACTTTTTTAACCTATGTTTTTTTCTTTACTACAGGAAGAAGAAAAGATGAAGTAGATGTACTTTAAATATTTTATCAGTAAATGTACAAATTATATATACTGTATAATACATATGTGACCGGATTTGCGAAAAGGGGTCCAATTTGCCAACTTTGACAATTGATAACTTCAGATTGGAAAGAGCTATTGCCTTGATATTTGGGCAGTGGTGAGCACCACTATAGCTGAATACATGGTGAAATGTTCAGGTTAATAATTATGTTACTTGAACACTGAGTTATGGTCTCCAACATTTACGGAATTGGATGTGTGTGGAAGACCCCTTTTCGCAAATCCGGTCACATATATTGATTACAGAAATCTCCATGGTGGTTTCTTTGTAACTGAACACTCTACAAGGTGACTTCTTCTAATTGCTCTCTCTACAGGGTGAATTGTTTGTAGCTGAACAATCTACAAGGTAACTTCTTCTAGCTGATCTCTCTACAGGTGATGTGTTTGTAGCTGAATTTTGTATAGGTGATTTGTTTGCAGCTGAGCTCTTTACAGAATGGTTTCTTTGTAGCTGAACTCTCTAAAAGGTAACTTCTTCTAACTGATCTTTCTACAGGGCAATTTGTTTCTGGCAGAATTTTCTACAGGGTGATTTCTTTGCAGCTGAACTCTCTACATGGTGGTTTCTTTGTAGCTGAACTCTCTACAAGGTAATTTCTTCTAGCTGATCTCTCTACAGGGAGATTTGTTTGTAGCTGAACTATCTACAAGGTAACTTCTTATAGCTGATCTCTACAGGGTGATTTGTTCGTAGTTGAATTCTGTACAGGTGATTTGTTTGCAGCTGAGCTCTTTACAAAATGGTTTCTTTGTAGCTGAACTTTCTCCAAGGTAACTTCTTCTAACTGATCTTTCTACAGGGTGATTTGTTTGTAGCTGAACTATCTACAAGGTAATTTCTTCTAGCTGATCTCTCTACAGGGCGATTTGTTTGTAGCTGAATTCTGTACAAGTGATTTGTTTGCAGCTGAGCTCTTTACAGAATAGTTTCTTTGTAGCTGAACTCTCTACAGGGTGATTTGTTTGTAGCTGAAATCCCTACAAGGTAACTTCTTCTAGCTGATCTCTCTACAGGGTGATTTGTTTGTAGCTGAACTCTCTACAGGTGATTTGTTTGTAGCTGAACTCTACAAGGTGATACTTCTAGGTGATTTCTCTACAGGATTCCTTGTTTCTAACTGAACTCTCAACAGGGTGATCTGTTCATAGCTGAACTTTCTACTGGGTGATTTGTTTGC
The DNA here is from genome assembly GCF_963678975.1 of Dysidea avara. Classification (NCBI taxonomy): domain Eukaryota; kingdom Metazoa; phylum Porifera; class Demospongiae; order Dictyoceratida; family Dysideidae; genus Dysidea; species Dysidea avara. The sequence continues at coordinate 16,070,324 of NC_089272.1, forward strand.
AGCTGAACTCTCTAAATGGTGGTTTCTTTGTAGCTGAACTCTCTACAATGTGACTTCTTCTAGCTGAACTCTCTACAAGGTGACTTGTTTCTAGCTGATCTCTCTACAGGGTGACTTGTTTCTAGCTGAACTCTCTACAGGTGATTTGTTTGTAGCTGAACTCTCTACATGGTGGTTTCGTTGTAGCTGAACTCTCTACAAGGTAACTTCTTCTAGCTGATCTTTTTCACTGCATATTTGTTTGTAGCTGAGTTCTCTACAGGGTGATTTGTTTGCAGCTGAACTCTCTACATGGGAGTTTCATTGTAGCTGAACTCTCTACAATGTGACTTCTTCTAGCTGAACTCTCTACAGGGTGACTTGTTTCTAGCTGAACTCTCTACAGGTGATTTGTTTGCAGCTGAACTCTCTACATGGTGGTTTCTTTGTAGCTGAACTCTCTACAAGGTAACTTCTTCTAGCCGATCTTTCTACAAGGTGATTGAGTTTTTTGCAGCTGAACTCTTTACATGGTGGTTGCTTTGTAGCTGAACTCTCTAAAAGGTGACTTCTTCTAGCTGAACTCTCTACAGGATGATTTGTTTGCAGCTGGATTCTCTACGTGGTAGTTTCTTTGTAGCTGAACTCTCTACAATGTGACTTCTTCTAGCTGAACTCTCTACAGGGTGACTTGTTTCTAGCTGATCTCTCTACAGGGTGACTTGTTTCTAGCTGAATTCTCTACAGGTGATTTGTTTGCAGCTGAACTCTCTACATGGTGGTTTCTTTGTAGCTGAACTCTCTACAAGGTAACTTCTTCTAGCTGATCTTTCTACAGGGTGATTTGTTTGTAGCTGAATTCTCTACAGGGTGATTTATTTGCAGCTTAACTCTCTACAAGGTGACTTCTTCTAGCTGAACTCTCTACAGAGTGATTGATTTTTTTTGCAGCTGAACTCTCTACATGGTGGTTTCTTTGTAACTTAACTCTCTACAGGGTGATTTGTTTGTAGCTGAACTCTCTACAGGGTGATCTGTTCATAGCTGAACTCCCTATAAAGTAACTTCTTCTAGCTAATCTTTCTACAGGGCGATTTGTTTGTAGCTGAGTTCTCTACAGGGTGATTTGTTTGCAGCTGAACTCTACATGGTAGCTTCTTTGTAGCTCTACAATGTTACTTCTTCTAGCTGAACTCTCTACAAGGTGACTTGTTTCTAGCTGATCTCTCTACAGGGTGACTTGTTTCTAGCTGAACTCTCTACAGGTGATTTGTTTGCAGCTGAACTCTCTACATGATTGTTTCTTTGTAGCTGAACTCTCTACAAGGTAATTTCTTCTAGCTGATCTCTCTACAGGCCGATTTGTTTGTAGCTGAACTCTCTACATGATGGTTTCTTTGTAGCTGAACTCTCTACAAGGTGATTTCTTCTATAGCTGATCTTTCTACAGGGTGATTTGTTTGTAGTTAAACTCTCTACACGATAGATTCTTTGTAGCTGAACTCTCTACAAGGTGATTTCTTCTATAGCTGATCTTTCTACAGGGTGATTTGTTTGTACCTGAACTATCTACATGATGGTTTCTTTGTAGCTGAACTCTCTACAAGGTAACTTCTTCTAGCTGATCTCTCTACAGGACAATTTGTTTGTACCTGAACTCTCACATGATTGTTTCTTTGAAGCTGAACTCTCTACAAGGTGATTTCTTCTAGCTGATCTTTCTACAGGGTGATTTGTTTGTAGCAGAACTCTCTACAAGGAAACTTCTTCTAGCTGATCTCTCTACAGGGAGATTTGTTTGTAGCTGAACTCTCTATACATGATTTGTTTGCGGCTGAATTCTCTACATGATGGTTTCTTTGTAGCTGAACTCTCTACAAGGTAACTTCTTCTAGCTGATCTCTTTACAGGGTGAATTGTTTGTAGCAGAACGATCTACAAGGTAACTTCTTCTTACTTATCTCTCTACAGGGTGATTTGTTTGTAGCTGAACTTTTTACAAGGAAACCTCTTTTAACTGAGCTCTGTACAGGGTGAATTGTTTGTAGCTGAACTATCTACAAGGTAACTTCTTCTAGCTGATCTCTCTACAGGATGATTTGTTTGTAGCTGAACTATCTACAAGGTAACTTCTTCTAGCTGATCTCTCTACAGGGTGATTTGTTTGTAGCTGAATTCTGTATAGGTGATTTGTTTGCAGCTGAGCTCTTTACAGAATGGTTTCTTTGTAGCTGAACTCTCTACAAGGTAACTTCTTCTA